>NC_056726.1:229684530-229829530 GCF_019279795.1 Protopterus annectens | reverse complement strand
TTAATACAGAGAGAAGATTTGAGAAGGCCATCCCACTTAAGTTCTTCCTTCCTCTCTTCTTGCACTTAAAAAAAAAAATTTTTTTGCACTTTATTCATTTGCTTTTACTGTATTTGTGTTTCCTCCTACTTTATTTTGCTTTTGTTAAAAGTACTCAATTTTATTTATTTTTCTGCATTTATTACTGCTTGGTCGTAGCCTGATTAAATTGTAACTGTTATTCTAAGTCTTTTGGTTTAAGCACTTGGGCTTCATACCGGTTGTTTTACATTAAGAAGGTTTGTAGTCTGCACTGTTGTGGCAGGACAGGTAGCTTACATCCTTCTAAGCTGGGAATTGCTGATTGAAGGCCCAGTGTCTGCTATTCTAAAAGTGTATTAGTTCTGGCTTAAGCACTTGGCATTCAGGCCAGTTATTCTACATTAAGAAGGTTTGTGGTCTGCTCTCTTGTGGGAGGAGAGGCTGGATTCTGCCCTTCTGAGCTGGAAATTTATTGTGACTGTTATTTGAACTGTTTCTTTCTGAAACTGGTGCACCTTGTTGCTGTAGCATAGACCAGATTCAGGCCTGCTGAATCTAGCTTTGTTTGTATAACTTGAGCACTGATCCAGGCCATCTTTTTTTGGAGAAGGTTCCCCTGCACCCTAGTAAGCAGGGGTGTGCAGTCAGAACTTGTCTGATTGAAGACTGCTGGAACAGGTCTCAGTTTTGAGCTTTTTTCTGGTTAATTGGGTAACTTGTTTAAATCAGTTTGTTAGGTTTCTATTGTTTTATATATATATATATATATATATATATATATATATATATATATATATATATATATGTGTATATATATATATATATATATATATATATATATATATATATATATATATATATATATATATATATATATATATATATATATATATGAAATTTCACTTTATTCATCTGCTTTTACTGTATTTGTGTTTCTTTCTACTTTATTACTGGGGTCATTGACTACAACCCTGATCTGTGATATATAACAATAAGTATCCTTTTCTGTGGTTTTAAACTGTTTTTTTGAGTGTATCTGCTTTATTTTCTGAATAAAAAAAAAAATATATATATATATATATATATATATATATATATATATATACACACACACACACTTGTTTCCCGCCTTTCTAAGCTAGTATAGTCCAGTTTTCAAGTTAGTGCTGAATTCAGGGCTGTGTTACAAATCTCTGTGTTTGCCCATGAGAGAGGGGAGCTTTGAGCAGCCTATCTGCCCCTGGAGGAGTGGTTTCAGCCCAGAAATAAGTAGTTTATTGGCCATTTTGGGCTAATTTCTATCTCTTTCATTTCCCCACTATAAATACCATATTTGCCCGGTTTTGCATGCTGGGCAGCGCCGGTTAGCTAGGGTAAAACTATTCCCGGCTCCACAAAGTCTCCTCTTCAAATTTTTTCTTGGAACTAGACAAACTTTCAACTTAAGCACTCATGCCATTCATTTCTCTGCCTGGCACTTGCTCAAAACTTACAGCAAGCACTTATAAACCCTAGCACTGTACTGTACAGATGGACAAGACCCTCTATTCAACCTTACCAGCCATATAGGAAAACAGTTTACTGTACCTATCCAGGCAGGTCCAAAGGGCAGTTTCAGGTGTACTCTCCAGTCCAATTGGTAAATCTGGGCATTTTGAGGCAATGTTACAACTGCCTCGTGTACACAGACAACCTCCTCCTCCTACCACCAAACACTAATACATGCGAAAGATGCAGTTATACAGCCAAACAAGTGGCTAAGCTCTCTCAACCCAAGACTAGATCAGACAGTCAAGAGGAGAAGGGAAATACTTGCATCACACCACCAGTCATACATAGATCCATTAAACCAGCTCCGGCAAAAAACTCACATAAATACATGGAAACATACTTGGAGGCTCTAAATAAAAATCTGCAAAACCAGCAGAGACCTCCAAAGCAAACATCCAAGCAACCTCCACTACCCCAACAGAAACCATGAAACACATACTCCACAAAACCAGTGTGCCATGCAATCACAGCCCTTAAAGCAAAATAACATACCCAACATACTAGTAATAGGTGACTCTATAGTCAGGCACACTGACGTCCCACTCACTAGGCTGAATAAGGAGAAGGGTACTGTTAGCTCCCTGTCAGGTGCCAGGATCCGCCACATAACACAAGCACTCAGGTCCCTCTAGAATAAGTACAAATATGAATAAACACCACAGCACAAGATAAGAGAAAAACACAAAAGCCAGCACTTTACCAGTATATTTTAATAACAGCGATCTGGTACCTCGGCAATTCGCCTTCAAGTATCACACTTAATTGAATGTGGACATAAAGTTTATATACACACACTCTCATCAATTAACATTATTCAATAATTACATTACATAATCAATTAATTAAGTAACATTTTCAAATGTTTTTTAAAGTGACCATGAATTACTAAAAATAAATATCACTTAAACATTATAATAATACTTACAGTTAGAAACCTCTCACTTAAACATTATAATAATACTTAAATTCCCAATTCCTGATTCATGCCATTAGGTTTTAAAGTCTGAAACTTGAAAATCATTATTGTTTCTAACTCCAATAGCTTAACTACGATGTCATCCCCTCTATTAATAAAGGGCTTTACCAATACACAAAATATTAAACTAGTAGAAGAACTATTATGTGTTTCTTGAAAGTGTTGTGCAACTGGACTATTTATATTCTTATTTCTGATATCTTTTAAATGCTCCAGAATACAAATTCTGACCATACGTTTGGTATGTCCTATGTACTACATATTATTACATGAGCAACCCAAAATATAAACTACCCCAGTGGATTTACAATTAAAATAATATTTAGCAACAAAAGGTATACCATTGATCATACTCAAATTCTTAACCTTATGACAAGTACTACAAGAGCCACAAGAAAAGGTTCCACATACTGAAGAAAAAGTGTTGTAATTTATTTCAATTAAATTGTTATTCAACAATTCTTTAAGATTTTCCCTCTTTTATAAGAGAATGTAATATGTTTTGCAAAAAGATGACCAATGGTCTCATCCTCACTAATAATGTACCAATATTTTCTGACCAAAGGAACCAATTTATCAGAAAAAGCAGAATATCTAGTTACATAAAACTGCTTTTCTTCATCATGATTTCTTTGAGTATAAATATCATGCCTCAGATCAGAATTCCTAGTGAAAGTGTAGTTTCCATCAATATTCTGCCCAAGTAGTTTATTTTTGCATGCTATTAACTGCGTTATGTTATAACCCCTTTCACTTAATCTCAATATAACTTTATTCAATTCACAAATTTTTTCATTTTTATTACTTGTATGGTCATAAATTCTCTTGAACTCACCATAAGGTAACGCCTTCAATAAATGACCTGGATGCATGCTTGTTGCATGCAAAAACATATTGACAGAAGTAGGTTTTCTAAAGGGCCTAAACCCTATATTTTCCCCATCTTCAAACAATGTTAAATCCAAAAAATTAATCTCTTTTCTATCCAACTCGTAAGAAAAACCAAGATGGTGTTCATTATTAAGGAGATTGTCAAAAAATACAAAAAAAATCATCTATTCCTCCCTTGCAAATGAAAATGAGATCATCAATGTAACGCTTATATAATATGACATTATTCTTAAAAAAGGAGGTAGGATAAATAAACATCCTCTCAAAATAACCCATGTATATAATAGCATATGAGGGCGCAAAAGCTGCCCCCATTGCCGTTCCTTTTAGTTGCAAAAAATATTTGTTCTGAAACAAAAAATAATTATGAGTCAAACAAAATTCTAATAAAGCCACTAAAAAGGTAGTCCTTGGCCCTACACCCAGCATATCAGTGATAGACTCCAACCCCCATCTAATTTCAATATTGGTATACAGCGATTTTACATCTATAGTAACCCAATAATAATTATTACACCATTTAATTTGGGATATACTATTGATGAGATCTTGAGTGTTGGAAATGTGAGCTACTATTTTATGTAAATGAACCTTCAGATGAAAATCTAAAAAAATTTTAACATTGTTCAAGAATGAACCTATCCCCAAAATTATTGGTCTGCCTGGAGGTTTATTTAAATTTTTATGTACCTTGGGCAGGGCATACAAAATGGGGATAGCAGGTTTCCTTATGAACAATCTACAAACATCTTTATGCTCAAAAAAACCAAGGCGTTCGCCTCTTTCCAACAAAAATAATAATTCATCATTAAATAATGTGGTAGGGTCTTTGTCTAACTGTTTATATTCTTCAGCATTTTTCAGTAAATTATGAACCATATCACAATAATCCATTCTTTCCATGATAACCCAGTTATCTCCTTTATCAGCACATTTAAATATATAGTTGGTCTTGCATGTTTTTAAAGATTTAAAGCCAACCATTCATTTTTACTCAAATTATAACATTTTCTCTCTTTGATAAATACATTAAATTCTGTAACAATTTCTTTAAAAAGAATCTTAAAAAATACTGAAATGGCAGGTACATGAATGTTGGGTGTGAACTTATTGTTACTCATAAAATGTGGCACAACTAGCTTCCCATATCCAGTATGATAAACATTACCATTTTCCACTGCATCAGTTAATTCATCTGATTCATAAAATTCAGCTCCTTCATACTCATACACAGATAGATTTAATAAACTTTCATCTAAATCAACAGTATTAAGAGAAACATTTAAATTAACATTTCCAGAAGCAGATTCATCCTCTCTATTAAAATAAACTTTCAGCAATAATTTTCTAGTGAAAGCTTTAAGTTCTAAATATAAGTCTGTTAGAGAGGGAAAAAAAGTAGGTATAAATTTGTTGCCTCTGAATAAAACATTTTCCATGTCATGAGTTAGTTCCAAATTAGATAAATTAACACACTTTAAAGTCTCTGTGTCAAGTCCACATACCAGTTCATTGTTTGAAACGATTCCTTCCCTTTCTTCCATTCCTTCCCCTACTCGACTTATTTGTCTGAAAGGAATCTTCGGTATTGGGTGAAACTGATGCAACATTATTAGCCCCAATGTTATTAGTTGTCACAGATGCAGAACTAGCAAAAGTTACATTTTTAGGAATGTTCCTGTCTGTGGAAGACGCTGAAGTGCTTCTCTGTCTGTTGCTTTCATTTCTCACCTTTGACCACAAGTACAAATATGACTCTGTCATTGTCCATGTTGGTGTGAATGACCTGAGCCATACCTCCCTGGACTACATGAAAAGAGACAGGGAAGAGCTCTCTGATCATGTAGCCCAGGCAGGGATGACCCTGACCCTGAGTAGCATCCTGCCCTCACCAGGACCACGGTATAAAGAAAAAATTCTCGATTTCAACAGTTGGCTAAGTTTCTGGTGTCATTCAAAGGGGATCCAGTGTCTGTCTGCCTGGGATGACATGATCGATAAGCCACGCTACTTCTCTAGAGACAGCTCCTGTTAGGCTTTCGAATACTTGCCAAGGCTCTTGCCACCCCCATAGTGCCTTTTTTAGGCAAAGCTCAAAAGACAAACCCACCGTCGTAAATAGCACAAGTAACAAAAAACTGACGGTTATGCTACTAAATGCCAGAAGTCTAAACCTCAAAATGCACACACTCGAGGCAGTCCTCAGTATGGAGAAAATCAATATATGTGCAGTAACAGAAACCTGGTTTAAGGCTCCAGAGAGCACCCCAGCACTACCAGGCTACAACTCATATCTTACATTTCAGCCACAGAACCCAAACCAAAATACAAAAAGCAGGGGCGTATCCATATTCATCAAGGATACCCACACTTCCAGGTTAGTGGCACAGCACAATGGTTCAGAGATCATCCACGTGCAACTAACAATGGGAAAAACTGCAATTCAAATTGTAGCTAGGTACAGATCACCCACCATGACCCAGGACCTTTATTCTGCATTTCTGGAAACACTGGGAAACATAAAGGTCCTACCAAACACCCTAATATTGGGTGATTTCAATTACCCAAACATTAACTCGGAGAACTACTCAAGTACTAACTCCCTTGCCCAACTTTTCCTAGAATTTATAAACTCAAATGCCCTGGTTCAACTGATCAACACTCCCACCAGAGGTGACAACATATTGGACCTGATCATCACCAGCATGGGCGACCGGTGTTCCACACCAGAGGTCAACCCCTCGCTGGTTAGAGCTGACCATAAACAAATCACTTTGGATATCCATATACCACCCCCACCCCCGGACAAGAAAGCCACCATGAAAAACTTTTCAAAAGCAAACTTCACATTACTTAAGACCGAGGTGGAAAGTTTCAAAGCCCCCCATGCTGAAGAATAACACTGTACTAGCTACAAAATCCTTTACTAATGCAGTCTATGGGCAGCTACAAGAATGCATGGATTGTGCCATCCCAAGCAAAACCAAGACTGACTCTTCCAAGAAAAGGAAACCAGTCTGGTGGACCCCTGCCATAAACAAGCTATACAATAGAAGGAGGAAACTAGTACAGAAAAGAGTAAAATCCCAAGAAGGGAAGACATCCCTGATCAGTATCAGCAAGAAATGACAATCCCTCATAAAAATCATCCAAGGCGAGCTTTAAAAGAAAAAATTGCAAAGGACTCCAGAGATAACCACAAGGCATTCTTTAGCTATGTCAAGAATCTAAGTGGCAATGCTCAGATCTGCTCGGAGTTATTGCAGAATGGCACAAAATACACTGAACTGACTGATATAGCCAACATCCTGGCAGACAGGTTCAGCGCAAGCGTCACCCCCCCCTCACCCCCAAAAGGGCCGATAACCATACCAGAAGAATGTAGAGTCCCTGAAATCACAGACACTCAGGTTAAAACAGCCCTCTCCAAAGCCAAAAACACAGCTTCAATGGGACCGCATGGTGTCCCAGGCTGCATTCTACACGAGCTCAAAGATGAACTAACCCCTCACCTAAACACACTATTCAAACTCAGCCTCTCCTCAGGCTACATACCCATAGCGTGGTGCACAGCAACGGTTATTCCGCTCCACAAAGGTGGAGCCACAACAGACTCTGGGAACTATCACCCTAGAAGCCTGACTAGCTTGGTCTGCAAGGCAATGGAGCGCATCATCATGGAACTCATTAACAGAGACATTGGGAACCTCCAAATATTAGACCCTACCCAGTTTGTCTTTGTTAAAGGCAGATCATGCCTCCTAAACCTGGTGGACTTCTTTGAGAGAGTTACCAAGGCTATTGATGAGGGAAAGGTGGTACACACAGCCTACCTTGACCCCGCTAAGACCTTTGACACCATTCCCCATTCTGGTATTATAGACAAGCTCACCAGCCTGAACATAAACCCCTACATCACAAGATGGGTTGCCAACTGGCTCATGGACAGAACCCACATGGTGAGAGTTGTGGGAGCTAGGTCCAACTCTAAATAGGTTACAAGTGGTGGTCCCCAGGGCTTAGTCCTAGGACCCCTCCTGTTTGGCATATACTTCTCAGAGGTACAAGCAAGCAAAGGAGGACTATGGTTGACCAACTTCACAGATGGCTGCAAACTAGGGGCTATAATTGACTCTCTGGCTGACACAAACTTCCTCCAAAAGGGTCTCACTGAGATGTTTACCTGGTGTCAAAATCATGGCCTCAAGCTAAATGCCAAAAAGTGCATAGTCATCCCCTTTGGAAAAAACAAAGTACCCACAAACTATCAGAGAGGTGGTAGTCCCCTAAATACGGAAAACGTAATAAGGGTTCTGGGGACCCAAGTAGACAGTAATCTCACCTTTGATAATCACATTGCCAAATTCATTAGAAAATCCTTCTATGTAGCCCACCTAATCACAAAATGGTTCACATCCAGATCAAAAGAGGTCATTGTGCCCCTTTACTCATCACTCATTAGACCCATCTTAGAGTACAATGCCCCATTTGGGATGTACCTTACAAGACACCTGCAACAGCTGGAAAGACCACAGAAATACCTCAACAAGAGGATCACTGGCCTCAAACAGACGCCCTATGCAGCTCGACTGAAGAAACTCCAGTTGTACTTGGTTGCATACCGCCTACTCAGAGGTGATCTCTGCCTGACATACAACACCATGTCCAACCCAGAATTGATGGACATGCTCCACCTAAAGAAAATTTTATCCCCTCGAACCACATGCTCTAGGGATCTAAACCTCACGACAACAATAAATAGGACATGCTGAAGGGATAGATTCCTGTCCCAGAGACTTCCCATGCTTTGGAACAAGATCCCAATCTAACTTAGGCAGAGCTCCTTGCTAACACTCTTCAAAAGAAGCCTTAACGAGTGGATGGGAAACAGAAAGTTTACCCTGGGGATCACTTCAGTGACTCTGCTGGACAGAGGCACAGGGAACTAAGCGAAGGGGGCGGTGAAAGCCAACACATTCTGGCTAGGCTTATAAATGCCTTCGGGCAGATAGCCTAGTACCCATCTATGAACCTATGAACCTAATTATTGCTGCAGGAGATTTGTAATACAAATGTAAAACAGCCAACAATAGATATCATTCAGGTGGATTGATCTTTTCACCGTCATGTAGCGCTATGGGCATGTGTTCATAGTCTTTCACCATGGCCATTAAATGTATCTCAGTCATAAGCAGGAGAATAAATAGAAAGCAATCACATATTCTACTATTTTTATGTTATGCTTTTCTCTCCTGTTGGCTACTGAGCATCAGCTTTGGCTCATTCAGATAGCTGTCATGCATTTTCAGAGTAGACCCCAGCTACATCCTCTTATGCACATTTTAGCTTGTGTGTCACAGCAGGGTCATTCTTTGCCTTCTCTTAGCAAACAAGTGCTCTCATACATAGACATGCCTTTGATGGCTATCATCACTGTCTTCAATCTTAAAGCCCATGTTACCTGGTTATACACCTATTGGTATTTTACAAGCCTCTGTTTTTACAACTGCAATTTGGCTAAATATGACTATTATACCCCCCCCCCCCAGAAGTGGGTTAATGTGAGCTGTATATATCCATAATAAACTTCAGTCAGTCTAACCTTTTAGTATAAATGATGACCATACCTGAATGGTCATCATATATAAACTTAATTTCTGAGGACCAGACATGAGGTTCGTGAGATGTGGGCTGATTATTGCAACTGCATACTTTGACTTTGATGTCATAAAATGTTGGTTTACAAGGTTCAATGTGGCTGAACAACATCCAGAACCCTTTAAGTCCCATGCTGTTCAGATAATTTCAAAATGATATAATTGTTGGGTTTTATATATATATATATATATATATATATATATATATATATATATATATATATATATATATATATATATATATATATATATATATATATATATCATTCAGTTAAAAGCATAGTTTTTTGCAAGTTGATGAAACCTTGATGAAAATAAATTTCCATAAAGATGAAGGAAGACTTAATAAGTAAGTACCATTTTCAAGTGAGATATATTCTCTGTTAGTCTGATATTTGAGAACAAAAAATGGCCCAATAAGTAATTATGGATCTCAGAATATTATTGCCTATATGTATCTTTTAGTAGGTATCTATATACAGTTATCATGTCATTCCCATTTCATTTGTCGCTTATTATTTTATTTTTTTTTAAAACTCACATTTAGGAATGACCATATCGTTGAACAGTTTTATATAATCAGAGCATAAGTAAAGCATCTGCATTACTGTTAACCACAAACAGAAACACTTTGATGAATCATTTTTAGAAATAAAGCTAATATATGGAGAGTCAGGCAAGCATTATTGTATCAGCATAAATTGAAGATATGCACATATATCAAAAGGTAGATTTCTGTGATCTGTAAGCCCGAGTTCCTAAAGTATGGTTTGATATAGATATCCTTAGGTCCTAAGGAACAGAAGTTTGCAGAATGTACCAGTGAAAAGACACAGGCCAATAACAAAAACAGACTGAAAAAGACATATATTTAACTTTCACTGGAATCCCATCCCTGCAAGATTTTCTGAAAGAGTTTTTCTCACACTGATCTATCCTAATTCAACAATCAAGAATAATAAAACTTGTTTTACCTTCTTTCTATTTTAAGAAAATTATATTAAAGATACTATCACTATATTAAACAAAATCCCCACTGACGTTCTTCTTGATGTGAATGGTCTGCATCCTTTATTTGTAGCTCTCTTCCAGTGCTTCATCCTCAAACCTTTCATGTATGTCAGCAACCTCTGCATGACTTAAAGGTTTATGCCATTTCAAAGAAAGCTGTCAGTAGGCAAACCAATATGCAAACTTCAGAATCTTTCTAAAACAAATGGTTTTAGGCCAATCACTAGACTATATATCCTAGATAATATATTTGAAACACTGGTATGTCACCAACTCTTTGATTACTTTTAGACCTACAACATCCTTTCTTGACACCAGCATGCATAGTAGTTATGCTGAATTACCATACTGCCATATACACCTTTATAAATGGTATAACTCAGACCATGAATAAAGGACCACTAACTGGTTCAATTTTCAAGACCACATTAAGACCTCTGACATAGCAGACCATACCCTTTTCTTATCATGAATTAGCTTCCCATCAACAAACTGGTTTAAGGCCTTCTTTACTAACTGACAATTCATGCTGCAAATAGATTCAACAATTTCAACTACATGTCTAATGGATGTTAATGCTAGGAGCATTAATGATAACTTTTTTTTGGAAAAATATTCTGTTTCCACAAGACTGATATTGTTATTGTTTGTGAAATATGGTTAAATAACAATGACTGGACACCAGTTCTGTCAAAGTATACATGTATTAACTGTAAGAGACATTATAACAAAAAAATCTGGTGTGGGTGTTATTAAAGGGATTAAAGACAGTTATGAGACCTGTGACTATTACATATTCGGTGATGACATCAATACTACAGACTGTGTAACCATGACAATAAAGACAACCCTGGAACATATAACAATTGTTGGAGTGTACAGATCACCAAAGTCAAGTGCAGATGACCTAGACAAATTCATACATTTCTTGCATGAAACACAGCAGGGAAGAATAATATTAGCTGTGGGATTAAATTTACTAAAAACAGACTGTTGTTGTTGTTTGTCTTTCGGCTTTCCCGGTTAGGGGTCGCCACAGCGGAACAACGGTCCGCTAATGATTGGCAGTAGATTTTCATGAATGCAGAGGTGCCAGCTCGACGTTCAACCTTCAACAAAGGCACGCCCATTTACGCATGTCTTTTGAACACCAACCCAACCGCGGGGAGGTCATGCAGACTCCACACAGAAGGCACTCTCTCGCACTCCAGCCGAGAATCGAACGGGAGAACATCTTGTTGTGAGGCAACAACGCTACCCCTGCACCACCGTGGATGACTGTAATAATATTAATTCAACAACATTCGAAAGGAAAGTATTTACACGTATGTTCAGCAACAGAAATCACTTCAGATTGTAAGAAAATTACCTACCACAGAATGGAACATACTAGACAGTGCTTGTGCCCCTAAAGAAATTATTGTTACTTCAAGTCAAGTTTTCAGTCTAGTGATGCGCAGTGCTCATGGGGTTATAAAGGTTAATTTGTTGCTAAATAATTCTGCCAAGATGAAATCTAAACCAATGCACAGAAGATGTATTTAATATTGTATGGGATCAAAACAATTTCTGTAAAACTAACTGGAGTGATGTTTCCAGTGGAAAAACTACGGATGGAATGTGGAAAGTTTTAAAAGAGAAATTGTTTGAGTACAAAATAATCTAAAAAAATGTTTAATGTCAGAACCTAGGCATACAACGTCAGGAGGATATATTTCTATAATAACAAGATATCTGATTAATGTGAGACAAAAAATATATAAGAAATGGAAGAGACGAACTACAAATTTGAAAACTGAAATAAACAAGATGGACAAATAAATTAAGCATAGTGTAAGACAAGATCAATGAAAATTTGAATAAAAATTTTATAAAGATATTGAGCATGACAGGAAACCTTTTTTATAGATAGATAAGATGTGGAAGGAATAAAGACATACAAAATGATAAACTGTGTGCAGATGCTAAAATTTATACTTAAACACAACAGATTTATATAATATATACACACATATATTTATATATTTATATATATATATATATATATATATATATATATATATATATATATATATATATATATATATATATATATATATATATATATATATATATTAATTACAAAATCTTATGCAAAACAGTTTGGCTTCACAAAGAGGGGGGGTGATAAGTAGTCCTAGTGACATCCACGTAACCTGAGATACTGGAAACAAATTAGGTTATATTGAAAAAGAACTGCACAAACTGGATCCAAACAATGCACAGGGAGGAGATGGAATTATTAATAATGACCTAAGAACACTTCAGCAAGAACTTACAGTACGGGGGCCTGAATGGAGAGATGATAAATCAGCAAGTAAAGGAGGGTATTATTGCTGAAATTGAATTCATCCTCAAGTTTCAGTGAATAACTTTGCAAGGTGGACACTGTTTTTCACAAAATCTCACCAAGACAGTGCTGATATACAAACTGTATTTATATAGCATACATTATGGACAGAAGTAGAGAGCTGGGTGCACAAGACCCAGGATAAAAAAAATGCCCAGTCCTGGTAGGCATATGGGTGCCAGGACTAGAAAAGATGACAGTGTAGAATTCTCAAAATATGGAAACATTCCTACAATGATACCTCACAAAGATGATTACCGGCCTCAAAGAGATGCCCTATGCAGACCGTCTCAAAAAACTACTGCTTTACTCCATTGCATATTGCCTACTCAGAGGCGATCTCTGCCTAACACACAAAGCTATGTCAAACCCAGAGCTTTTAGACATGCTCCACTTAAAGAAATCCCAATCCCTACAAGCTACATGCTCTAGGGACCTAAACCTCGTCACCACAATAAACAGAACATGCTGGAGGGATAGATTCCTGTCCCAGAGACTTCCCATACTCTGGAACAAACTACCTATCTATATCAAGTAAAGCTACTCATTAGCACTGTTCAAGAAAAATCTTGATGATTGGATGGGAGATAGGAAATTCACCCCGGGGATCACTTCTGTGGCTCTGCTCGACAGTGGCACAGGAAGACAATTTTCTTGGGTGGCGAAAGCCAGGGTACCTTTGGCTAGGCTTATATAGGCCCTAGGGCCAATAGCCTAGTACCTACCTATGAACCAATGAGACCAGGCTAGGCACAGGGGGAGGATACCCCCCCATTCCAGAAGGAAGTAGTAGTCCACAAAAATCACAAAAACTGATAGGCCAAAGAAGAGCCATAAAAACGATAAAGTGGACTACTGAGGATAAGAAAGAAATTATGTATTGTTACTATTATGCAAAAAAACCCAGAATTGCCAGACACATAAACAAAGCGATTAAGAAAGAAATTAGAGGAAAGAAAAATACTTTCACAGGAAAACCTGTCAGAAGTTTCAAATGAAAATTTGTGCTCATTAATACAGCAGATTTGTGAAAAACACTATATAGATCAAGAAACTTTGATCTGTTTGAAAAAATAAGCATCTGAGAAAGTGCAACAATATAAACAACAAAACCCAGAAATATTTGAAAAGTATAAAAATGAAATATGGACATGGAAAAGAAAGAGAGATTTGATATGTGTAATATTTATGCAAAGGAGAAAGCCAATTCAATAAATATAAAGAATGCAGTCCCAATGATATTTAAAGAGAAATACAGGCAAATGCATCCAGATATGGAAAATTTCACAATAATATATATATAGATATATCACAAAGATGGACTGTAGAAAAAAGATTAGTAAAGTAGATGTTAAAAAAATAGAAGTTGAAGTTATGGAGTGCCTGTGAAGTGAAGGATTTGGTGTAGAAGGTGTAACACAGGTTACATCACAGCAGGATGGAGTAAGTCCCCAAAGTAAGAAAAAGCAGGAACACCAGGAGACATCTGAAGAAGAAATATGGACATGGGAAAGGAGGAAAAGAGATTTAATATGGTGTAATATTTATGCAAAGGAGAAAGTAAAACTAACCAATACAAAAAGAGCAGCACCAAAGATATTTGAAGAGAACTATAGGCAAAGGAATTCAGACATTGAAAACTTTACAATACAAAAAATAAGAAGACAAGAGGAACAGCAGGAAAGGAGATTAGTAATGGAGAAGTTAAAGAAATGAGGTAATAGAGTACCTGCAAAGTAAAATGTTCAGTGTAGAAAATCTAACTAAGACAGCACCATAACAGGATAGTGCAATGAGCATCGAAATTAAAGGGAAACCAGTGGAATGGTATCAATTGGTCAGCTGCCATATGAAGATATTTTGGAACCCTCCACAGGAAACCAGTATAAGCATTCACTTGAAGCTAGACAGCAAGGGAATGAACAAGAAACTGTGGAAACTCTGATGCAGTCAATGTTGAGGAGTGATAGGCCAGTGAGTTCCCATATGACAGAACAATGGATGGCACAGGTTGATATTGAAGAGAATGTGCCACAGGAAGATGCTATAGAACTTTCTATAGAATGCCCGCAAAAAGATGTGCCCTCAGTTTGGAAGAAAGTGAGTTAAGAGAAGAGTTGCTTGATTTAATGGACATAGATATATTAAGATCAATGAAAGAAATAGACTGCAGAAGGTCAATAAAATCAGAAGTCTAATAAAACAAATGGACACAGTAATTATGACTGCCCATAGAGATCCATGCAATATAACACAAGTAAACAGAATATATTACTGAGCAGGTAAATTAATTACTGATAAAGTTTTAACACAAGAATACAGGGTAGTGAGGGAAAGGAAAGGTGGAAATCGAATACCATCATGGAAGTACCGAATAGAGAAAACTATAAAGCAATTAAGACAAGAAGTATCACTGTCAGAAGACTATAGAAGAGGGAATAAGTTAATAAAAATACTAAGAAAGATAGATGTGATAAAAGAAATGCACAGTATTTGAACAGACCAGGATCTATCATGCACTATTATAAATAACAAATTAAAAATTTCAACACTGGTGGATAACTTAGAAGATAAATACGAAAGAAAAGTACAAAATAAGCAATTTATTGATGACACAAAAAGGTTTTATAGAGAACTAAAAAACAAAGTAAAAGGAAATGAAAGACTGCCAAAAAAAGAAGAAATAGATACATTTTGGAGAAGTATCTATGAAGATCCTGTGGAACATAACAAAGATGCTAAATGGAGAGAAGAAGCAAAAGAAAGAATAAGAAGTTTAGAAGTACAGGATATGAAATGGGATGAACAGCCAGACAGATTGAAACAAAGTTAAGAAAAGCCTCTAGTTGGAAAACCCCAAGCCCAGATGCGGTACCTAACTTTTGGTTAAAAGTATTAACATCTTTGCACGAAGATTTAGCCATGAGTAAGAACTGTTTATATGCACACCCCGAACAGACACCAACCTGGCTAACAAAAGGAAAAACAATGTGTCTACTTAACAGTGAACCTGCAAGCTACCCTAAAATTATGGACTAATAACTTGCCTTCCAACGATATATAAACTATACATGGGAATTGATGCTGACAGAGTTTATAGTCATTTAGAATAAAACTCAATTATGGCAGTAAAACAAAAGGGCAATAAAAGAAAGTCTTATGGAACAAAGGATAATTTTTTCTTAAATAAATTCATATTGAAAAACTGTAAAAAGGGGAAGAATCTAAGTATGGCATGGATTGAATACAAAAAAAATTTGATAGTACCCCACATTCATGGATAAAAGAGTGCTTAAAAATGTATAAGATACACCCTACACTGATCGACTATATTATAGTGACCATGAAACAGTGGCAGACCACTTTGCAATTAAGCCATGATAAAGGACAAATTATTATCCCAGTGATAAAAATTCAAAGGGGATATTCCAGGGTGACTCTCTGTCACAGTTGCTATTCTGCCTTGCACTTAACCCATTAAGCTGTTTATTTAACAGCTTAGGCCATGGCTATAATTTGGCTCCTAGAAAACAACAAAGTGTAAAGACTTCTTATCTTCTCTTTGTTGATGATTTAAAACTGTATAGCTTATCAGATGAAGAACTGAAAGCACAACTGCAGGTTAAAACTTTTTCAGATGATGTAAGGATGTCATTTGGTCTTGATAAATGTGCACAGCAACCTTTAAAGCAAGAAAGCTGCAGCACCGGGAAAACATCAGTTTGGGACAAGAATGTCATATAAGAGAACTTGATTGAGCAAGAGGGAGTGTACAAGTATTTGGACATTGATGAAGGATCAACAATAAAACATGAAAAAAAGGGAAATAAAACTTAGTAAGGAATACTTTAAAATACTTAAATTGATCCTGAAAACAGCATTGACATCTAGGAATAAAATCCAAGCAATAAACCAATTTGCCCTTCCTGTCCTAACTTACAGTTTTGTGGAGTGATTGACTGGCCCCAAAACATTGGATAGATTAAATAGGAAAACAAGAAGGATGTTTCATAAAAATCAGTGCATACCAAGATTAAATATTCCCCATTCCGAAGGAGGGAAGGGCCTCCTCAAAATTGATTACATGTATAGATCTGCAATTGTGGGACTCCACACATATCCACTGACCTCAAAAGACCCAAATGTAGTGAAAGTTTTGAAACATAAGGAGAATAAATCTAAGATTATTTCTCTGCTTAATCTAGCAGAACCATATTGGCGTCAAAAAGGAATGTAAAACAAACCAGAAGTAGATAAAATCCGGCAGCAAATGAATGTGCCAAAAAACAAAAGAAAGAATATAATGTGAAGGACCAGATGAAAAGGCAAGAAATGTGGAAAATGCATAAGTATAGTTGCAAGTATAGAAAACTTCTGGAAAAACCTCATATTGCTCAGGAATGAATGCAGGCATGGTTAACGAAAGGCAAATTCAAACCAAGAGATGAAAGTTTAATAATGGTGGCCCAAGGGAGTGGGCTACATACATGCTGGTTTACAAAGTCCAATGAACATGTGGGAGAAACAGACAAACTTAGGTTTTGTAAAACCAGATTGGAAACAGTCGCAAACCTTATTTCTGGTTGCGACATACTAATGGCAGAACTACTGTATACTGAAAGGCATAATAATGTGGCAAGACTGTTGCACTGGGGATTGTACAAACATTATGGTACTGAAGTTGCTGAAAAACACTGAAAACATGAGCCACAAAGCATCATAGAAAACAATGAAGTTTATATCACATGGGATCACCCATTACCAACAGTTCAAAAGATAGACACTAGAAAACCGGATACAGAGGTTCCATGAAAAGATGACAAAAGTAGCATTGCTCTTTGAAACTGCCACACCCAGTACAGAGAGACACAAAGTCATAAAATATCAGGATCTGCAAGTGGAAATGAGAGCAATGTGGAAGAAAGATTGCCAGACAGTTCCAACAGAAGTAGGAGGAACGGGTCTTATAAAAAAGAATCTACAATCATATTTCGATATGTTACAAATCCATGTAACCCCACACAAATTGCAGAAGGCATCATTACTGGGCACATTGCAGGTGCTGCGAAGAGCAGTTTTGGTTGACGACAAAGATTGAAACAATACTAACTTCATGAACTTTAATCATACTTTGACTTAGGCATGGGGTCCATTCTCGCCATGGTATTAAAAACCCAAAAGATTTGGAGAAATTAAAGGAGATACCATAATATCTATTATTTACTAGGCCATATAAATATGGGGCTATTCCTCAAGGTTGGAGATATGCAATTATTAAATGTGTCTTTAAGGGAAAGGGGAGTAGGACAAACCCAGAGTCAAATATACCCTGAAGTCTACTTTTATGTTCTTGAAAAATAATGGAGACAGCAATACTGGATATGTTATTGTCAGAATTGGATAGGTTGGGATTTGAAACCATATATCAGTATGTATATGTTGAAAATAGATCTATTACTACCTGTAACATGATATGCTATAACAATATAATAACAGCTCTGAATGAAAACGTTGTGCAGTGATGTAATTTATATAGCTGTAACTTCTGCATTTGAGAGGGGTCATATACAAAATAGTGATCAATAAATTAGAACTACTAGCTATCGATGTACTCTTGATAAGATGGATAGATGCATGGCTTACAAATAGAACATGGCAAGTATAATACAGCAATTGGACAGGTAAATTCTTAGTTAAAGTCAGGGTGCCCAATAGGGCTCTGTCTTAGGCCCTACTTGTTTAGATTGCATTTTTCAGACCTAACTTTTTCACCTGAGGTGTTCTACAATCTATATGCAGATGACCTGAAATTGAGTAAACTAATTACATGTGTTACAGATAAACGCATGTCTGCAAAAGAACTTGGCTAAATTGACCATTTGGTACAGAAGAATAATATGCTGATAAGTACATCAAATTTTATGCATATGAGATTTGGGAGACATAAACTGAAAGGTGAATGTTGAATGCAGCACACGGTGATTGAAACTGTACTTTCATTTAAGGACTGGGGTATACAGGCAGATACAGCTTTGTGCTTTTCTAATCATATCAACCATTTGGTTAATGATAGTTATAGAACTATAGGTTATATAAAAAGATTTATAATGTCTAGGATATCAGAAATGATGAAGACATTGTTTGTTAGTTACATTAGACCTAAATTTGAGTATGGAATAATAATATGCAAGCCTTATAAGAACACAAGCATGAGTAAACTGGAAAGAGTACAGCAGAAATATACCAATGGCATCCATGGAAGTACAAATTTAAGTTATTGTGACTAAAATATCTGAACTTGTACAGTAATTCCAACATGAGCTCACATAGAGTTGATCCCTAGCAATCTCTCCAATAGTGGACTAAATTTTTATTACCTCTGCAGCAGAAGGGCCAAACACCAAATCACTATCTAAGGGAGAATTTGAAATGTCATTTTCTAAATCATCTGGGAAGTTCTGAGAATGCAGCCAAGCAAACCTCCTTAAAACAGTGCCAGCGGCCATAAACCTGGAAGGAAGAGCAACAGAATCATACACACAATGCAAAACAATGAGTAGAGACGTGCGGAACAAATCAAGTTATATTAAGCATTTTTTCTTCACAAGAAGAAACTGTAGAAAACACAGTCCTCATACTTTCAAGATATGTCAGAACAAACTCAAACATATTTGTCTGGCAATTTAAAATTCTGAAAATCAAAGCTGCAGAGGTATACACTTACTTCCCATACCTACCAATGTTTTTCCCATCTTTATAAGAAAGAGTAGTAGAGTCCATTAAGGCTATAACTGCTGAGTCAGTTTTGGAAATGGTGTATAAAAATGTAAAAGACTGAAGGACTGAAGAACTTTTACATCCTATCTGTCATCTTAGGGATATCTGTCTGACTATCAGGAAAATTGCAGGCAGTACGACCCTCATACACTAAGGCAAACAGGACAGGAAGAATGGTTCTAGGTTGTGAAAAATCCTTCTGTAGGAACTCATAGTATTATCTGAGGGACTGAGAAACCTCAGTGTTCTCCCACTGAAAACACAGGGACATTCCAGCATTTGTCTCAGAAAGAGACCCCTACAGGAATAATCAGAAATTGAGCTCTCCTCTGAGCCTGAAACAGAAAGCTGAGAACAATACCCATAATCCTTCCCTGTGTCTTCCTGTTCAGATTCAGAATCCTGAATATCTTCAGGAAAAGAGGCATTCTGCTTTCTTTTGCCAGAAACTGCTCAGCAAGAAAGATCAATAGCCTGCGACCATGGGGCTGACAATCTGTTCAGTGGTTAAACCAAAAATGGTGCATCTTTTCCAAGGAAGACAAGAGGGACTGCAAGTAAAACTACCAGTCCACAAAAGTTACTTTTTGACAGGAAAAGCACAGTAAAAAGCACATTCAAATGCTATGGCAGTCCTATAATGGAAAATTAAAAGTAACTTCTCGACAGAAAATATGTGATGAGACAGTCTACTTGACTTAAAAACTGACAGAAAAATCAATTGCTTCTTTTAAAATTATGTTAAGTCTCGAAACAGTTTGTAGCAGTAAAACATCAGTAAATATAAGAAAATGGAAGTTTTTCCACTATTTGTTCATTAATATGTCTCCATCTTGATAGCAAGATGTCATGCTCCTGCCTTAGTCCTTGTAAGTTTATCTCATACTCTGCATCTAAGAAGGGTGCATGTCATCTGTTGTACATTATTTCTGAAACACAACACAAGGGGAACACATTACAGGATCAGATACATGGACATCCACTATGTACAGATACAGCAAGAGCAAAATGGCTGGTACTCTCCATTGCTTGCTCACACATGGCATAACCTACACTGTTAAGAACATAATATGTGTGTGGAGACAACCAAGATAGTACCATTACCGAGGTATTTCCCCTATGTACCATGTCAGCTTCTGCTGTATGATCATACACCCAACACTCCAGTCCACTGTGGTGTATCCCCTAAGGCCAACCACACAATAATATGTCATAGAATCAATGCCAGACAAATAGCAGTGTGTTATAACAACCACTATATAGGGACAGTCTGACAACACCAGTGTGCCAACACTGACAAAAGACAATGCCACCCTGATGTATTGTATATCCCCTGTAGCTGTAAGTAAGCAGTGTATTACTGTCATGTCATTAGCATAGGTCTATGACCAGCTTACTCCCTAATCTCTATTGCCCATAAATCTAAGCTCCCATCTGAATCCTGTTATACACAAAAAACAGTTACATACCTGCTAGAGTGCAGTACTCTTCTGCTGAACTGTGTGTCTGGTAAAGATTCACAAAGACATGCTGTGTGTGAGTAAGGTCTCATACAGAATGGTTCCCCATGGCCAGCTGCCTGCCTTTTAGACATGATCCCCATTAGCAGATGATTACCTCTAAACCAATCTGTGGATGTTCTTCGTGTTTCACTGTTGCAGTCATTACATTTGGGTTATCTGCCTGCAGGTAGCCCTCAGCCAGTCTGAATATCAAAGTCTTGGGTCCTGTGTTAGATGCTGTCTCTTCTTCCATGACGTCAGGTAGTCAGGGGTATAAAGCATGCAGCTGATGCCATTACATCAGTCTTTCTTGCCACACAGTGCCCGAAACAGAAGCAGTTCGCAAGTGCCAGTCAGCCGACTCCTGAAATTTTCATTTTCGAGTTACAGAACCAAAGTCTTCAAAAAAACTAAGTACCCCATTGGGATCCTTTTTCTTCCTCTAAACCGATGTCAGTAAAAGTTAACAATTGTATTACCTGTGGAAAGCAAATACCTCATAAAGATTGTCATTTGTACTGCATTCCTTGATTAGACCCAGACCACGATGTCCCTCCCTGTCAGTTTTATGCCTTATTCAATCCTTGAACTATTCATCGTCGGTCCATTTTTGCAGCAAACTATTTCTGTACTCTGTTTAATTATCCAGAAATGGCTTTGGTAAGCCATCCGACTACCAACATTCTGAAAAAATGCAAAGATAAAGACAGAGACAGACCAAATAGGTCCAAAGCTGGTGACGATGCTTCCGTTAAGCTAGTCGCCAGTTCACTGGTACTCAGTGAGGTACTTTTGCAGCCCCTGATACCCGCTACTTCAGATTTGCAGGCCTCTACTGAGACCAATTTGGAGTCTGGTATGCCGCAAGATGCTTCTTCGACTATGGAACCTGTGGATGTCTCTACCTTGGATAGGTCCGGAGCTGCTGTGCAGGTACCGGCTTCTGAGGGTATATTCAGGCCTACGGACTTGCATTTCAAACCGACACCATCTTCTTTTTCAAGGCCTAAAACTCAACCCACGCCTAGAAAACCGATGTCCAAACCACATGATCAGGCCCATATGCCTAAAAAACAAATGATAAGAATGGCTGAAGACCTTATTACTTTAATCAGGGGAAGCCAGCCTTCTCCCACTAAGAGACCTAGAACTGATTTTCCTTCTGATTCTTCTGATCAGGATTCTGAAATTTCTGTTTCTTCTGATTACCAGGATTTGCCCTTATCTACCTATGAGGATTCTGATGTAGAGGACTCCATTCCCTCTGCTTCCCCTCCAAAAGATTTTTCTTTTGGTGAAACCTTGCACACTCTTAGGGAGCATTTCTGCTGGGAAAGCCAGGATCACTCTGACTCCAAAAAGACGCTTAGGGAATTCTTACTCCTACCTCAACACAGACCTTTAGCTATCCCTCCTGCCCTGGACATTGTAGATGATGCCTTCTTGGAATATAGCCTGGCACCAGACACTTTACCTCTGGTTCCCAGGAAACCTGACAGGTATTACTGAGTACCTGACTCTCACAAGTTCCTTTTCAAGAATCCTACTGCAGATCCAGAGACCATTTCCCAGGGACCTAAAGGCATTAAAGCTACAGCCAAAAGCCCTACCCCTCTGATAGAAATTCCATGACCTTGGACAGATGTGGTAAGAAGGTATACACTTCTGCTACTTTGGCCATGAAGGTCTTAAACTGCCAGTTTCATATGTTAAAGTATCAGCAACATATTATGGGACTACTTAAACAGAAAATGATGTTGATTCCTGACTGTGCTGAAAATAAAGAATTACAGGATTTAATGCATTCTGCTGAACAAGTTGGTAAATATACTTTGCAATCTGGTTTTGACTGTTTAGAAGCATCTTGCAGGGCTGCTGTCACTGGGTCTGTTCTTAGAAGGTATGCTTGGCTTAAGGAGCGAAATTTGCCAGATCATGTTAAAGCTAAATTACTGGATGCTCCCTTAAACCAAGATTGCCTATTTGGCAACAAAGTAAAAGTTCTTAAAAAGATGGAGGAAAAAGCTAAATCTATGCAACTGTTAAAGATTTTCCTGCAAGTACAGCCTCCCAGAATCAGTAGGCATTGACCTTCTAAGAATTGGTCCTTCCCTGTCTCTTCCAGGCCTTCTCAGTCCAAACCCAGGAACAGCAGACAACCCAGACTACAGTCTCAAGGTACTCACAGGCTTAAGCAGGGGGAGGCTTCCACTTCCAAGGCTGGAATTAGTAAGTCTCCCCCTATGGAACACTGTCACAATGACTTAACCTTAAACTTCTCAAACCTGCTCAACTGCATGTTCCTTTAGGGGGAAAGATCGCACTGCATGCAATAAACTGGGAACTCATTACCCAGGAAAAATAGGTTTTAAATATAGTTTCCCAAGGATACAGATTCCACTTCCACACCTTACCAACCCCAAGAGGTTGGCCAGACCTACCCCCAAATCAGTTGGCAGAGGTTCAACAGTAGTTTCTCTCTCTTGAAAGTATCAGGGCTATTCAACCTGTCCCAGCAGAAGAAAGGGGACAAGGTTTTTACTCAAGACTATTCCTGGTATCCAGAAAACACAGCTCCTGGCGTCCTATTCTGGACCTCTCTATTCTAAACACCTTTTTGGTAATCCCAAAATTCAAAATGCTAACACTTCAGCAGTGGCTTCCTATGCTAGGCAAAGAGTCTGGTTGGCAACCTTAGACTTAAAGGAAGCTTACCTGCACATTCCAATAAAGGAATCTTGCAGGAAATACCTATGCTTCAGAGCAGGCTGCATGCACTATCAGTTCTCTGCACTTCCCTTTGGCTTATCTAATGTGTCCAGGGTATTCACAAAGTGCCTAGCTCCAGTCATTGCATTTTGCAGGCAAAGAAATATATATATCCATACCTGGATGATTGTCTGATTCAGGCAGAAAGCCAGGACATGCTACTAAATCATCTGGCATTTGTAAAGAAACTTCTAACCTCACTGGGGTACACCATAAACAAAAAGAAATCTCATCTAGTACCCTGCCAACAAATTGTATTCCTGGGAGCAAGTTTGAACACAACTTCCCAGATGGCTTACCTCACACCAGAGAAACAAGTTTATTTCACAGCCTACTTCAAGCTACTGGTCACAAAGACTCAGCTATCTGCAAGGAAAATCCTGCAAGCCCTGGGGTTCATGGCCTTTTGCATTCTACTAATTCCATATACAAGACTGCATATGAGGAAACTACAATGGTATCAAAAAAGCCTATGGTGTCAACATTCACAGGACCTGGAATCAATGATTCCTATCTTTCCTTGTTTAAAGACAGAGTTCATTTGGTGGGCAGAGGCCTGCCACCACAACAAGGGACTGCCATTTATTCTACCCCCTGCCGCTCAAACCCTAACAACAGACGCATTCATCTATGCATGGGGGGCTCACTTGGCAGGGCAATGCATTCTGGACAAATGGAACCTGAGTCAGATCACCTGCATATCAATCAAAAAGAAATGTTAGCTGTACAGAATTCACAGACAGCCTTCAAGGACCACATTCTTCCAGGACAATTATTGGTAAAGGCAGACAACACCACTGTTACGTGGTACATAAGCAAGCAGGGGTGAACCCACTCGTACCCTCTCTGCAGACTAGCCATGGCTCTGTGGAACACAGCCTTGAGCTACCAAGTGCACCTACAAGCTTAATTCCTACCAGGCAAGCTAAATTCACTGGCAGATGACCTAAGCAGAAATCTCATGGACCCACATGAGTGGAAACTGGAACCAAAGATATTCAACATTTTGAGAAACAAATGGAGGAACCCAGAGATAGACCTGTTTGCCTCCCCTCAGAACTACCAATTGGACAAATTCTGCAAAAGGACTCCCCACAGCCAAGCTTGGAAAGTGGATGCTCTGTCCTTCACCTGGGAAAGCCTCTCAGTTTATGCTTTTCCCCCTCTGCCTCTCCTCTCGAAAGTACTGCTAAAGATCAAACAACACTGATTGCACCAGACTGACCATGCCAACACTGGTTCCCCCTCTTGCGCAGTATGTCACTACTGGATCCATGGCACCTGCCTCAGACCCCTTCCCTGCTGTTCTAGCAGGAGGGCCAGGTTCTGCACACCCAGCTTCAAACCCTGAACCTTGTAGCCTGGCTAATTCACTGAGTTCTCCAATAGCATCCCTTAATAAGCAGGTGCTGGATGTCATTCTGGAGGCCAGGAGGCCTAGTAATAGCAAATTGTATGCTGAAAAGTGAAAAAAAGATACTGTTCCCAGAGCCACACTCAAGGGATGGGCACAACGGTGCCCAGCTTACTGCACATTCTTCAATACTTAACAGAGATGCTCCACAAGGGCCTTTCCTTCTCATCAATTAAAATGCATGCTTCAGCCATTTCAGCACATTATAATACTGAGCCACCCCTCTTCTCGCACCCCCTGCCGAAACAATTCCTCAGAGAGGCCAAAATTTTAAGATCACCCAGGAGATCCCCTACTCCAGCCTGGGACCTTAACTTCATATTGGAAAAGCTCACTCTAACTCCTTTTGAGCCAGCTGCAATTGCAGAGTTAAAATTCCTTTCTTGTAAAAAAGCTTTCCTTCTAGCCATCACTTCAGCAAGAAGAGTGTCTGAACTTTAGCCCTCATGGCAGTGAAGCCCTTCATCATCTTCTATGCTGACAGGGTGTCCCTCAGGACCAATCCTTCCTTTATGCCC
Organism: Protopterus annectens; assembly: GCF_019279795.1. Classification (NCBI taxonomy): domain Eukaryota; kingdom Metazoa; phylum Chordata; order Ceratodontiformes; family Protopteridae; genus Protopterus; species Protopterus annectens. The sequence goes on along the minus strand of NC_056726.1, from coordinate 229,804,054 downwards.
AAGGTGGTATTCAGTGTGGCCCTTAATCAGTCCATTCATTTGCCTACCTTTTTTCCTAATCCACAGAACAAAGGAGAACAAATACTGCACTCCTTGGACGTGCACAGACAACTAAGATTTTATTTGGACAGGACTAAGCCTCTCAGAAAAACTGAACAGCTGCTAGTTGCCTTTGCTGCAGGGGCAGAGGGGAAGGTCATTTCAAAACAAACCATTTCTAAGTGGATAGGCCATTGCATTCTTTTTTGCTATAAGCAACATGGAAACTCTACCCCTCAGGGGATAAGATCACATTCCACTAGGGCTGCATCTACCTCTACAGCCTTTCTCAGAGGTGTCCCTACCAGGGACATCCTAGAAACTGCTACCTGGAGTTCTGTACATACCTTCACCAAGCAGTACCACTTGCCTATGTTTTCTAAATCCAGAGCTGGTTTTGCCACTGCAGTCTTGCAGGGCTTAATAGCTGGCCCTAATGCTCTCTAACTTCCTCCACCCTGCTTTAGCTTTGGGAATCTACCCAAATGTAATTTATTTTATTTATTTATTTCAGTTTGCTGACCGGGGGGTGCACTGGGCTCAGGAGCCCATTTTCAGTGGAAGCCTGGGGAGAAAAGCTCCAACATTACATAGTAAACATTAGATTTTCAGATTAGTTACAATTCAGGATGCAGATACATAAGATAAGCAAAATACAGTTAATATAGAGGGTATAGATACATTATAAAATCAGACATGAACTGATAAATTGGTAAAGCTCCACATTACATAGTAGACATTACATTTTCAGATTAAAGTTACCATTCAAGATTCAGACATGAACTGGTACATTGGTAAAGCTCCACATAATATAGTAAACATTAAATATTAAGATTAAAGTACCATTCAAGATGCAGATACATAAGATAAGCAAGTTACAGTTAATATAGAGGGTGCAGATACATTATAAAATCAGAGACATGAACTGGTACATTGCTAACTTCGCATATGAGTCATATGTTGAGAGAAAAATATTCCAATGGTTGTACAGAAAGTGTGTCCTGTTTGGGTAGTTATGGCAGAACAAGTACAAATGATAGGGAGAGGAGAACAGGGAGAGCAAACTAGATACAATGTATACAAAATGTACATGAGATAACAGAACAGGGAGAGCAAACTAGATACAATGTATACAAAATGTACATGAGATAACAGAACAGGGAGAGCAAACTAGATACAATGTATACACAATGTACCCGAGATAATGGTGAAGAGTGCAAACTAGATACAATGTATACAAAATGTACACGAAATAATGCTGAAGAGTGAGTCATTTCTAGAGGAGTTAAGTAGTAGGCAAAGGGGAAGTAGGGAAATATGATTTAGAAGGGGGAGAGAAGAAGGCTAGGTGGGGAAGGTGCAATTGCACTTCTAGTTAGAGAAAAAGCAGGAATAAAGATGTGATTTGAATTTGTCAATGTTTTCAATAGTTCATAGAGAAGGAGGGAGAGAGTTCCATTTTTTGGCTAGGGAGAAGGACAGGAGGTGCCGTCCAGCAGGGCAGATTGGTTTGTAGATTGTGATAAGGTTTAGGTAGGAAGATCTAAGTGGCCTGTTAGGGGTGTATGGTTGAAGGATGTTAGAAAGAGCAGGGCATATAGTAGGGTTAAATAATAGCCTATGGACAGTAGTAAGTTGGAGGTAGTTGAGATGGTTGGGAAGTTCTAGACAGTTAAGTAAGTGGAGGGCAGAGCAATGGTGGGAGGAGTATTTGGCTTTATGGCAAATTTGGAGATTTTATTGTAACAGCTTTCCATTTTGGAAGAGATGGAGGCAGATGGGTTAGTTAGTATAGGTGCACCATACAATAGAGAGGGGAGAAAGTAGGTAGTGGCAAGGGTTTGTCTAGTAGAAGGAGTGAGATAGTGGATGTTTTTGTACAGTAGGCCGAATTTTGATGTGTTTTCTTGATGTTTAGTTGAATATGCGTGTCAAATTTTAGGTGTTCATCTATGGTGACCCCAAGTAGTTTGGTATAGGGAACAATTTCTATAGAAGAATTATTGTGACTTCTAATTTGGTAAGAATTTTTGTCAAGTGGGGAGGATTTTGAGAGAGTGAAGAGTAGTATTTTGGATTTGTTGGCGTTTAGAGATATATGGTTTTGCAACACCAAGTCCTCAGTAGCAGAGAAGGCAGTTTGTGTGTATGATTGAAGTTCTGGGAGGTTGGTGGCACAGCAGATTAAAGTGGAGTCATCAGCATATTGTACTATTTTAGTATTTGGGATGGTCGAGTGGAAATCATTGACAAAGATGTTAAATAGCATTGGGCCAAGAATAGATCCTTGGGGAACTCCAGTAAGAGTGGGAAGGAAGTATGAGGTGCTTTTCTTCCATTTTACAGCTTGAGATCTATCAGACAGGTAACTTGAAAACCAGGACAGGGAATTGTGAGAAAAGTTTATATTAGCAAGGTGGCTGAGAAGATGGGTATGGGAGATAGTGTCGAAAGCCTTGGAGAGGTTTAAAAACTGTAGAAACGTTTTTTTCCAGTTGCGGGCATGGTTGACTATATCTAAGAATGACTATATCTAAGAATGAAAGAAGCACAGTAATAGTGCTATGGCCAGGGGGGAAGCCATGTTGGGTTTGAGAGATTAGATGGTTTGTGGTTAGAAAGGGCATTAGTTGGGTATGAACACATTTTTCCAATATTTTTGAAATTGGGGAGAGGATGGCTATGGGGCGAAAGTTTGAGGTATTATTATTTTTACCACCTTTATGGAGAGGATGTATAAAGACAGCACACCAAAGCTTGGGGACATAAGATTCTTGTATGGATCTGTTGATTAAGATGATGCCATCTGCAGCAATTTTTTAAGAATTTAGAGGCAATGTTATCTGGGGCATTGGAGCATGGATTTTATGTAGGAGGCTGAAATTGGTTTAAGTTCAAAGGTGGGGGGGTTGGGTTGAGAGGCTGGGGTAGAGTGACTAACTTGTGTTGGTGGGGTATTTGGGAAGGACTTAGTTCAGCTATAGAGTTAAAAAAGAGTTGAAAAGAGTGGCAATTTCTGGATCAGTCTCAGTAGTATCAGAGCAGGGGTTGTTTTTGGTGCCTGGGTGAAGGAATGAGTTGATGGAGTTCCAGAACTGTTTGGGGTCTTTGGAGTGGTTGGTTTGGAGTTTCATATAGTGGGATTACTTTTCCTTGATTATATGTCCTTTGGTGAGGTTGCGGAGTTGCTTATATGTAAGGAGGGCTTCAAGATGTTTATTGTGCTGAGAAAGCTTTCAGCATTTATCTCGTTGTTGCATAAGTTTTTTGGTTTCCTTGGTTAGCCATGGTGCGGGGTTAGGTTTGACTCTTATAGATCGTGGAGGGGCTTGGGTATTAATTACATTTAGAAAGGTGGAATTGAAATAATCAGCTGCATTATCTAGAGGGAGTGTTTTTAGAGTGTACCAGTTAGTTTGTTTGAGGGTGTTAGAGAAGGTTGTAGGGTTGAAGTTTGTAAGGTTATCAGTATGTATATATTGGTGCTGGTGAGGGGAGGAATGGGTTGCTCAGAGGATAAAGGCAGGCAGGTGGTCACTAATAGAGTCAGCAAGGATGCCTGAGTCTAATATGTCGTTAGGGTGGGTAGTTAGGATCCAGTCCAGACTGGATCCTGGAATATTGGTTTTGTTGGGTCTGGTGATAGAGTTAGTAAATTGAGTAAAGTTGAAGAGCTTGACAGATATGGTGGGATTTTGGTTGTTAATTTTATTCCAGTCTAAGTTAACGTCACGTAGAATGTAGGTCTCCAGGTTAATATTAGTTGAGGCCCACTGGAGGATTTCTTCTAAAGTAGTAGTAGTGTTGTTACCTGGGGGAATATAGATGGATATGATGCAGATACTTTTATGATTATTCATTTGGAGCATGCCTATTACAAGTTCTGCATTGTTAAACTGAGGAGTGGGATTTGGGTGTGGAATAATGGGGAGTATGTTAGAGAATATCAAGGCTACGCCTCCCCCTCTGCTATTCATGCGGTCATATCTAATGGCTTGGTAACCAGGGGGTAGAATTTCTGAGTCAGAGATGTATGGTTTTAACCAAGTCTCAGAGACAGCTACTATGTCAGGTCGGTTCTGGTTAAGCCAGGCATGGAAGCTAGTTGCTTTATTTCGTAAACTTTGGGCATTGTGAGTAACTAATTTAAGGCTTTTGAGGCTGGTAGTTTTGGTAGTTTTTGGAGGGAGGGGTTGTCAGTGGTTCTAGGTCCAGGGTTAGGGTGTATATCACCTACTAGAAGTTGGTGGATGAAGAAAGAAGGTAGTAGGTGATTTAGTTTTCTTTTTGAGTGTTGGGTATGATAAGAAAGGTTTAGGGAAGTTGCATTTTGTTAAGGTGGGTAAGATCTTTGGTTTGAAGTAGTAGAGGTGATTGGGCTGGACAAATGAGGCTGAGATGGTATGGAAGTAAGGCATTGTAAGGGTGAGATGGGGGCTGGGAGAGGTGCAGTAGGACTTGAGAGAAGGGGGAAGAGGAGTGGAGGAATAGGAGGTAGGATGGTATAGTAGAATTAGAGTTAACAAGGTGGTAGAGGGGATTAGAAGGATAAGTAGTAATGAAGCATTCATAGTGAGATGGTATACGTTTATAAGATGGAGTAGAAAGGGAGGTATAATGTAGGAGAGGTATAAGATACAGAATAAAGAAGGGGAGAGGAGTAGAGTATAGTGAATTGTATAAGGGGAATGGCTTTTAGTTGAGGGGTGGGGGGTGAGAAGAGGAGGGGCAGAGAGACGAGGACTGTGAGTGGAGTGGTAGAAGAGGTGGGGGGAGACTACTGACTGGAATAAATGTAGGAGTACTGGGGGCAGGTGATATTTGGGGGCAGGGTAGGGGAGCAGAGTGAGCCCACAGGGCTGCAACAGTGAAACATGAAGAACGTAGTACAGTTGTGTACACTTACCATAAATGTAGATTTTCGAGTGTATTCACTGTTAGTCCTGGTTACCCACCATCTAGCCCCCTGACTTCTCTAGCTTATACCTTTCTTCTGGTTTAGTGTATTTCAGCTTTCTGGTGTATTTGCTTTTTGTTGGAGGTGTAACCTTGATATATATATATATATATATATATATATATATATATATATATATATATATATATATATATATATATAAAATTGCTTCCCATTATGGGGGCACCTGACATCTAGGGCAAGAAAAACTGATGTAATGGCGTCGGCTGCATGCTTTATACCCCTGACTACCTGACATCATGGAAGAAGAGACAGCATCCAATGCAGGACCCAAGGCTTTGATATTCAGGCTGGCTGAGGGCTACCTGCAGGCAGATAACTCAAATGTAATGACTGCAACAGTGATTACACTCGAACATCTACATTTATGGTAAGTGTACACAACTGTAGTTTCTGAAATGCTAATTGCAGCCAAAACAGCTGAATTGCACTATCATTAGCCAATGACGTGCAACCACTGTGCAATATATATGGCTTCATGTAGACCTGGGCTCCATTCTTACCTGTTGAGATGGACACTACTGGGGTAGGTCTGTAGCAGAAACCATTACATAGAGGTGTGTGTACCACAGGCTGCAGCTGCTGCTGCAGGTAGTAGACATAGGCAAAGATTGTGGACACTTTGGAGGACAGCCAGCTGTAGGTGTGGCTGTGTCAGCCTTGTTGTAGGGCCAGTGCCAGGGTGAGGATACCCTTTGCATTCCAATTAAGGCATGTGTTTAAGGTACATATGTTAGGCAACTGTGTCAATAACAGAGTACTAGGCAACATATAGTACTATATAGTGTCAGCATGAAGAAACCCAGAACTAATGATAAAATAAACATTAAATGAAAACATGACCCTGTAGTTAGTTTATTGTTTTTCACAAAATATAGTATATGTGTTTCTTCACATGTAAAGAAGAAAGTAATTGTTATAATGGGTATAAACATTCCAAACAACACTGACCCCAAAAAATTCTCAGGCACTCTTTTCAAAGGAAAAGAAAAAATAATAGTTCAAAAAACAAAAAATACAGCCTTTTCTTTTTTATCCCAACTGTTTCTTGAACTTTAAATGGATGAGCTTCTACTTGGTTGAGCTTAACTTGGCAAATTTAAGCTTGCTGATCACTGATTTCCATAGAAAATGACTGGTGACACATCTCTCTCTGCACCAGCAATGATTCCTTTCTTTGTAGAAGATATCTTACTTCTTTGTGCTTGTGCAAGCGTGGAGGTAGGACAAGCATGAAATGCTGTGTTGCTTATTTCACTCTCTGTTGTTTATTTATTTGTTTATTTTGAGTGGATGATAAAGCTACAGGAAACATGATCCAGTTGTCATAATCACAATATGCATTTTGTTCTGTAGTATAATGTATGAAATATTTATACATTTCAAAATGTGCCAGATTATGAAGAAAGAAACAATGAGGAGAAACATTGGTAGATACTACTTGTGACAACAAATTTCCTTGTCTGGCATTTGTAAAAGGTTAATGTTGTGAGCTGTAGTTTCCATGGTACAGGGTTTGATTCTCTAAACCTTCATTTACCTTTTATGTGAGCAACAGATGTTGATCTCAATTTGCCCTTGAGAAAAGACCAGTGTGTCCAGTGGGCCTGCCTGGTTAACAAAAGGTTTATATAAATATTCAAATTGTGATCTACACTTTTTTTTTTCTTTTTTAAGTTTTGGTCCTCTGCAGCAATATTACAACATCTGTAAGTATCTTAATAAATTGTGCTATTAATTAATTGCAAAGAGTCTTGTTTCTACAACTAAATCCAATCATACTCATGCTGTCTTGCCGTAAGCACTGTGCCAAGTTGCATATGTAATCTGCTCAGTTCATTTTCATATTGTAGCAGAACTGAATGTACTGAAACAGAATGAAGCAAAGTAGCCAAATCTGCTTCCATCCTTGTACTATGAAACGGTGCTTTTTTCTCTACAGGGGTGCAACAGGGACAACATCTGAGGAGCTGTCTGTTGTCAATTCACTTTATGCTCTGCAGGAAAGTTGGCCAGTTGTAGTCAGCAAATCATTTCATTTAGTTCAGCGGCATAGTTAAAATAAAGCATGGCCATATCTTGCCAACATTAACACAGCTGGAGAATAGTCTCCACTAGCAACAGCATGGATGGTGTAACTAACACATTTCATTATACATATTTAAAACTGTGTCATTACCATTAGAAAAGGTCATTTTTGTCATATTAAGTCATCATGATCTGAAAGCTACACCAATATCAATAAAGAAAGTTCAAGGATTTCAACTGAAAAATAAGCAATTACTATGAAACAAGGAAGCATGTTAAATTAAAATAATCTCGCTAAATGTTATTAATTCAATACTAGTATATATAAAATCATTTTTAAAAATGTTACTGTTATTAAAACAAAAACTACTAATTCTATATCTTAAAATGTCTTATGTGCAAATGAACATTTGTGTTAATATTTTTTGTTTGCTGATAATGTAATGAAGTCGGAACTTATCTGCTCATATGAGACAGAAAATATTATTATTTTTAATGCATACTAACATTCCTGATTGCCACAGTTTTTCATGTATATAGCAAATATATTTAATTTTTAAGGGACTTCTGCTTCATAAGGCTTTCTATACAATATAAACTATTATATTGCGCTTATTTCTATGTTCCTTTTTTATTCACTTGGGTTTTATAAACAGGTTTCACATTTTCCTCTCCTATACCACTTTTGCAATTATTCTACCAAAGGTTCTTAAAATTAATGCATTTACTTCAAATTGCCTAGTATCTCCCTGGCCCACTTAAACTGGTAATAAATATTACTACATAAGTACTGTATATGTGACCTGCACTTAATTGTTAGTAGATTGGAGAATTAATTTTGTGTCATGTTTGCCTAGTTTTATAGACATTGCCTAAAATAATGCCAGCAATGTTTCAACATCGTCATCATATGTGTATGCCTGTGCAAGACGAGTAATTTGTTCAGCATTCTATCTTTAATTGATGATAATAAACTGTGTACATTAACTGTATAATCTATTTATTGGAATAGTCTCCCATTTATTATTTGGCAAACCCTTCTACAAGCCTGCCTTATGGAGCTCATATAGACAGCATTTCATTCTTAAATGGACCTGTATAAATGGTTAATTAATACCTGTCAACTGTCTGTATACCTACTTACAAAATGGACACAGACTGACATACATATGACTCATTGTCCCATAAAAAAGAATCCATACTCCTTTGGCTGAGAAATTTACCAAACTGGTCAACTCAAACTACTCGTCAAACCAAACCTTAAACTCTGTCAGTATGCTTATAAACTTTGTAGATACACTGCTATTATTGTTACCTATTTAATACATGCTAGCAATATGTATATTGCATATGTATTTCTCAGTATGCTGATAAACTTTGTAGATACACTGCTATTATTGTTTCCTATTTAATAAGTGCTAGTAATATGTACATTGTGTATGCATTCCTCAATATGCTTATAAACTTTGTAGATACACTGTTATTATTGCTTCCTATTTAATAAGTGTTAGTAACATGTACATTGAATATGTATTCTTCAGTATGCTTATAAACTTTTCAGATACACTGCTATTATTGTTTCTTATTTAATAAGTGCTAGCAATATGTATATTGCATATGTATTCTTCAGTATGCTGATAACATTTGTAGATACACTGCTCTTATCATTTCCTATTTAATAAGTGGTAATAACACGTACACTGCATATGTAGTCCTACTTACTAGTCCTGTGTGCATGACTATTGCTTACTAGAAACAGAAACCAGCAATGACATGAATGATCATGTTATTTTGCATTAGCTAGTGGTCTCCATCATTACACCAACATTGGACAATATTCTCATGAATGCATAATGCATATCATGAGTGATCTACCGTTTTTTCACTGAGACACTTTCACAAGAAGTAAAATTATCTCTGCATTACTATACACACACAGTTCTTGTGCCTCTCCATTTTGAGTACTGTCAGCAAAAGTATAATTAAAGTTTTGTTTAATCAGGTCTGGACTGGTACTTCTCTCCAGGTAAATATAATGAAACTGGATCATTGACAATCATTTCCAGTTCAGCAAATACAAACAAAAACATGTCAAAAATGATGTTTGATACTCATACCAGACAGTGCCCTGTATATAACAAATGGTACTGATCTACATTATTTTTCTTATTCACATCTTGTTCAAGTAACCTAAAGATTAATTTACTTCTTCCTTTCATTTGTTTGCTTGTTTGTTTCTTTCTTTTTGGATAACCACATCATTAAGGAGTTTTTTTTTTTTTTTACATTTGGGTGTTAGTAGATAATGTTTAAAAGTGATTTTCTGACTAATAAGTAACAAGAAGTGATATTTTAAATTTTAGGTGGCACCATTATGCAAATGTATATAATTAATTTGGCGGCTAGGAGTGTTTTATTTTTCGATTAGCTACAGAAGGTCAATTTATTATCAAGGGGGTTTATTTCTTAATAACCATGTTGGTGGTTGTATAAATACATATACTGGCAGCTACCTGCAGAACTGAACAATAACTAAATAACTAAATAGCAAACACCCACTGACAACTGAAAAAGTAATATATAAAGACCCATATTGGAAACTAACATGATTCTTTTGGGAAGGGGGGAAATAATAACTTTTTCAGTGAAATAGATTTTTGGTGTCATAATTCAGGAAACAAGAGGCCTATATACTTCTGTAAGGTGACTTAACTATTAATATCACCTTTAAATCACACAAGTCCAAGTAGTCATAGCAAGTAACAGTAAATGAGAGTTTTAAGGGCAAACTCATACTGTCCATATTCATTAGTAGGTGTTGTGTGGATACATCATGATTTTGGGGGATAAATTACATGTATAAGCATGATATTTTCTATCATGCTATGATGACATATGTCCATCAAGAATCTATCTGCTTTGACAGGTCATTATTCATTATTAATGTGAATGATCCAGTAAAACAATAACTGGCATTTAGGTCAAAACTATGGAAGCTCATTTTGTTCTGACATAAGCATCTGCGAAGTTGAAGCTAATCATGAAGAAAGAAAGAAAGAACAGAGCAGAATGAATAAAATAAATAATGCAAACCCAATTACATTTGAAGTGTCAATGTCTCACCAAAATGTACTTTTTTGGGATGAAAACACATCATCTACTAGCAAAATCACATCCCACATCATGAATTCACATGTACCAACTAACCCGTAGTAGCAACTATAATGCTTGTTCATAGGTCTGTGCTATTGGGAATATTGGGAATAATCCATGTTTCATGTGGTGCCATTGGGAATATTCCACATCTGATGTGGAGTGCTGCTGTGGACATTACTTTGATTAATTATAATGCTTGTTCCTAGGTCTGTGCATTGGGAATATTCCACGGTTGATGTGAGTGCTGCTGTGGACATGACTTTGAAGGTAACTGATGTGCACAACCTGAAATATCACTTCGTAATAGGACAGTGCTCAGCATTTCAAAGGTAAACCATCTAAATCACTGCACAGCATGGACCTAAGTATCTTCAGGCTTGTGTCTACTCAAAAGCAGCTAGATTGCTACACAACAGTTTGCCTAGCATTAATGTTAAATATTTTCAAAGTGCATAATTATGTTGTGTTACAGATCTTTGCATCTAGGAAGTAAAACTAACTCAAACATTTCTTAGAATGATTCTAAGAAAGTAACCAACAAAAACAGTTTAAAGCTTCTTGGTCAAGACTCATAAAGAGGTCCAAGTGCATTGCACTGCACTAGAAGTAGGAGGAAAGTTAGCTATATGTGAGAGCCCCAAAATGGGTCTAGGAACTCTCACAAAATAATGAAACTGCTGCTATACTTTGGAAATTAGTGCTGTAACAATGGATACTATTGTAGCAATTGCTGGTTCAAGATTATATTTTAATTTCCAAGCTATTGCATTTAAGCCAGTGCAACTACAACATTTACTAATGTCTGTTCATTTTTGTCAACTTAATTCATTTTTCATATCCTAGAAATATTAATGATATATTAATCATCATTTATTCAAAAAAGCAGCTAAACTGCCAAGTCTCTTTTTACACGAAGCAAATTTATTTAAGCACTTTTCGTCCAACAGTATCATTGGACTTCCTCAGAATAACAAAAACTATTTAAAAAAATCCAACTGCATTTAAATAACCTCCACAAGGTCACATGATAGAATAATCAAATTTTAAAGTTATAATACCTATAAATGTTTGACTTGTTAAAATCAAATAAATGTATGTTAAAATTATTCATTCTTTCTATATTGGCAAGACGGATCGGAGATTGAGGGACAGGGTGTATGAACATCTCAGGAGCATAAATCAACATCAAGAGGAAAATGCTCTAGCTAGGCATGTGCTTGCACACCCTGATCATAAGTTTAAATTTAAGGTAATTGATCAAGTCATTCAGAATAGGGGGGGTGGTCCATTTAACTCACTGTTGGAAAAAATGGAACTAATGTGGCAAATTAGGCTGAATGCATATATGGATCCTGGTTTAAATGAAAAATGTTCAATTATGTGCATATTGAAACTTAAAAGTTTGGATAGGTAAAGATGTATAAATTATTAATTTATTAATTTACAAATGTATAAATGTTAACAATAAAATATGAATGTAAACACATTCATATATCTCTTATATAGTTATACATTAGATGTATAGAAATGTAAGGTAAAGATGTTTTGTATTAGCAATGTATAGTTTTGATTATCATGATTCACTTTTTTTATTATTATTATTATTATCAAATTTTACGGCAACTAACATGGTTGCGAAACATAAATATTTAGATACTTTAATAAGTTGTTGCAACTATGTCACTATGAATAATTTTAACATACATTTATTTGATTTTAACAAGTCAATCATTTATAGGTATTATGACTTTAAAATTTGACTATTCTGTCATGTGACCTTGTGGAGGTTATTTAAATGCTGTTGGATTTTTTTAAATAGTTTTTGTTATTTTGAGGAAGTCCAATGATACTGTTGGATGAAAAGCGCTTAAATAAATTTGCTTCGTGTAAAAAGAGACTTGGCAGTTTAGCGGCTTTTTTGAATAGTTGGTAAAAAATATGTTGACTCCATAATGAAAAAATATGTGTCAACAGAAAAAATGATTTCAAAAGATTCCTGGGCATTTTTAGATAAGATGAATAATTTAGAATACAGACAAGAATATAATTTCCTTACAGTAGATGTGAAGGAACTGTATACTAGTATTCCCCCTCAACAAGAGATAGAATGGGCAACTATGAGAATGAGACAGAAGGGTGCATCAGAGGAAGAAATTTCCCTAGTGCAAGAATTATTAGACATTATTTTAACATATAATTACATTCTGTCTGATAATCAATATTATATTCAGAAGAAAGGGGTAGCGATGGGTTCCCCATGTGGCTCTAGTTATGCAAATCTAGTAATGTCCTTTTGGGGACACACATATGTATTAAGTAATAATAACTTCACAAATATAATTAAGTTTTACACAAGATTTTTGGACAATATGTTTATAGTAATTCAGGGTGATGAGGAAACAGCTACAAATTTGGTAAAAGCATTAAATAATACATCTGATTTCTTGCAATTCACCCATTTTTTTCATACTAAATCCATATCTTATTTAGATGTAGAACTTACTAAAAATGAACAACAAAAAGGGATTGAGGCTAAAATATTTAGAAAGCCCACTTACTCTAATAAATTTTTGCACTATTCAAGTGCACCCATTCCATCAGAAACAGTCTGTAGTGAAGGGCCAACTAGTCCGAGCAGTGCGGATGATCACTACAGAAGAGAGTTTCTTGGAAGAATGTATGAATCTGAAGCATATGTTTTTGAGTAGAGAATATCCTTTAGATTTAATAGAAGAGTTAATACATAAAATTACATCTAAAAGGACTAAGGGTTTCTATAAACCACTTTTAAAGAAATACACAGAAACATCCATTACTTTCATGGAACAAGAGACTAGTATAAATCAAATGAATTTTTTTACAACCGTCTGAACTGCCCGGGTTTAACTTGGCATGTATTTTGACTTTTTCTTTAGACTATAACAAAATTAAAGAAATAATAATAAAAAAACTGGAGTTTATTGAAAGATGATAATACCCTGATTTCAAAAATAGAAGAATTGCCAAAAATAGTCTGGAGAAAGGGATTGAGTTTCAAAAACCTATTACAAAAACAAATAAACCCAAAAATAAGGAATTTAGGTATGATGCAGTGCGGTAATTGTCCATACTGCTATGTGATGGAACTAGGAATTACTAATGATATAAATGGGTTTAGATTAAATTGTAAGAATAGATTTAATTGTAACTCAAAAGGAGTCATGTAGGTTGCTAAATGTCAAGCCTGCCCCTCTTTCTATATTGGCAAGACGGATCGGAGATTGAGGGACAGGGTGTATGAACATCTCAGGAGCATAAATCAACATAAAGAGGAAAATGCTCTAGCTAGGCATGTGCTTGCACACCCTGATCATAAGTTTAAATTTAAGGTAATTGATCATGTCATTCAGAATAGGAGGGGTGGTCCATTTAACTCACTGTTGGAAAAAATGGAACTAATGTGGCAAATTAGGCTGAATGCGTATATGGATCCTGGTTTAAATGAAAAATGTTCAATTATGTGTATACTGAAACTTAAAAGTTTGGATAGGTAAAGATGTATAAATTATTAATTTATTAATTTATTAATTTACAAATGTATAAATGTTAATGATAAAATATGAATGTAAATGCATTCATATGTATCTTATATAGTTATACATTAGCTGTATAGAGATGTAAGGTAAAGATGTTTTGTATTAGCAATGTATACTTTTGATAATCATGATTCACTTTTTTTATTATTATTATTATTATCGAATTTTACGGCAACTAACATGGTTGCGAAACATAAATATTTAGATACTTTAATAAGTTATTGCAACTATGTCACTATGAATAATTTTAACATACATTTATTTGATTTTAACAAGTCAAACATTTATAGGTATTATGACTTTAAAATTTGATTATTCTATCATGTGACCTTGTGGAGGTTATTTAAATGCAGTTGGATTTTTTTAAATAGTTTTTGTTATTCTGAGGAAGTCCAACGATACTGTTGGACGAAAAGCGCTTAAATAAATTTACATTGTGTAAAAAGAGAGTTGGCAGTTTAGCGGCTTTTTTGAATAGTTGGTTATTTAAATTTTCGTGGTTTGTATTAATCATCATTACTTTATCAAACATTTTTTTCCAACAACCATTGCAACTCCATTTTGTATTTATTAATCTTCTGGGACGTCGAAAATAATATGTTTCACAAGCTCCTTTGTTATAGTCTCAGGTTTTTCAGTTTGTCAAAGGTTACATATCCTTCACACCCTTAGTGGTATATACACTTGTATTAAATATTGCCAAACAGTTATTCTAAATCTACTGAATTTAATGGAATATCTAAGTAACTGTCATACGTATCCCTCGTTGTTAATACATATTTGCTTTTCTATATCTTTAAATCATTAAACCAACTTTGTTTAATTGTGGCAATGACCTTACCTTTCATTTTTCTAAGCACTGTAAATGTCCTATTTACTAATCTCTTTGTCATTGCCTGCTGACATCATAGTCTTCATGAATAATAATAATACAAGAGTTTGTGCATCCTTCCCTGCAGCTCATTATGTATTCAGTATTTCAACGCAGCATCTTGACTCAAGACCTCATTACAAGTTATAAGTAGTTCTTTTTTTTAATTCCAAAAGTCTCTGACACTAGAACAAGTGCCAACTACTGTCAGTTTTAACCATCAAGTGATTATTTCTACTGCCCAGAGGATGTCTATTAAGTTAGATATCTAGGAGACAAAAATTCTTGAAGTACTCAACATCCCTTCCTGAAGTGTCTAATTTAACTCAGTATACCCCATATCTCACCACTTCTTAGTTGCTCATATTAAAATAGATTTCTACTCTTTTCAGGGGTGTACATATAGGGAATGAATGGGACGTAGGACTTTCACCTGGACTGTAAGGTGTCTGACTCTTGCCATGAGATATGAATGAAGGTATCAGCTAAGCAAATGAGGATCACATGGACAGGAGACAAAAAAAAAAACAATTAAATCTGGTTCTATCTATGAAACTCCTCATCCACTCGTAGCAACTGACTGTATCTATTAATGATTCTTCTGTTAAAAGAAGACTACACATTTAGTTTCCAAAATGGATAGCAGTAACTCCTTCCTCCAGTCATTCTTGTTTGAAAATATTTTTATTCATTTTCAAAAAGAAAAACACGTATACAGGTTATTTATGACCGTGAAGTATTTACAAATTATTTAAACAGGTTAGCTAAAACCAGTAAACAGATATCAACATTAAAACCAAAATAAAGTATTTAGAAGGGTGTCTATTGTTGACATATGATTGACTTTCTATACAATTGTTTCCCAATTATAATTTGCTACAGTCATTACTCTCCAGTATTTCAGTTACTTTTTGCCATGCTATATATAATGATGTAGTTACATTGTTGCTATGCTATATATAATGTAGTTACATTGTTGCCATACTATATATAATTATGTAGTTCTTTCAGTTCTTCCTTTAATAGTGTCCATTTCAAAATGCGATACTGCTGACACCCTATTCCTGTATTGCTTAACAGTTGGAGAAGCTTTGGATTTCCAGTCTGATGTAATGTTCTTTCTTGCAATGGCTAGGAGAGTCCACAAGATTACATATTTTGTTCTTGGTACACAGTCAGGTACAGGTACGTTAATCAAAATAAGATTTAGAAATCTGGAATTTGTCATTGAATACCATTTGCAGAAAATAATTTATTTTATCCCAGTATGGTTTAATCAAATGGCATTCGTAGAACATATGTTGCCAGTCTGCTTTTATTGTTAAATCACATCTCCAACAGCCAATATTTTTTTTAAACATAAGTTCCATTTTATGAGGGGTTACATAAGATCTGTGTATGAATTGCCATGCAAAGAGTTTCCAGTGTAATGAAAGTGATGTCCGCTTTGGAGAGAGAAGAATTATTTTTTTATCTCTATCATATGGTACTTTCCCATTAACTAATCTATAATAGTTCCATATTTTGTCATTATTATAGGTTTTTTTTTTTTATTTATAAAAAGAGGATACATATCCCTTTCCATTAATGGGTTGACTTATTAATAATATTATATGTTCTATGAAATTAGAAACATTCTGTCCTCCAGTTACTCTTGAGGAATGTTTTGCTACTATTTTTTTTCATAGTGTGCTTCCAACAATGTCACAATCTAAAGACACAACTCCTTCAAATATGTCAATATTCTTTTTATGGTTAATTCATTAATAATCCATGGAAATAATATCTTAGATTACATAGGATTAAAGCTGCACCACTCAGTCTTACTATTATATATATATAGCCATATGTGTGTATTGGCTTCAAACCACCAAATCATTTTTGGCTGGAAAATCCATAACCCCATGTATATCCTATAGATTAAGCCAGCTGCAAGAATAAACCAATAATTGTCTCTATATTAATTATATAAAAACTATGTACAACTCAAATCAAAGCAACTTTTATTCCATTTCCTCAAAACCATACCATTGTTGGCCACCTTTTCAGAGCACACAGACAGCTCCTTTCTTGCACCATGTCTTCCCATAATAAAAGTTGTCAGGTATCATCATTCTCCAAACCTTCTTCCCAGGTCACTCCCTCCTTCTGACTCCTAACGATGGGAAGTAACCTTCAATGAATGTAAGGCTTTCCACTGCCACCATATAGTAAATAAATAGCATAGTTTATACATTTTTCTGAGAAACTTTCCAAAGCCACAATTTAACCATCTAAAGGGAGAGCATCTTCTGCATGGAGACATGCGTGAATGGGCGTACCTTTGTTGAAGGTTGTGCATCAGGCCTGGCAAGCCAGTACGTAAAAAACAACTGCCAATCATTAGCAGACCGGAGTTCCACTGTGGCGACCCCTAACCGGGAAAAGCCGAAAGACACAAACAAAAAGACATCATCAATCCAACATTGCATAAATAAACAAGGTAGGCATACCTCTCAACTGTATAGATTTTCGCAGAATGTCCAGCTTTTTCCCTCGTTTTTTGATCTGTTTTTCATAAAATTGTGGTTTTCTGGCAAATTATTGGTAAATCATTAAAGACTAAAGTTAGAAAATATTGACAGCCATTTGAATTTCAGACTTCAAACCCTTCAGGAAAATTAATGCTAATGAAAAACCTGAAATTCTATCAACTTTCTAAGTTTGTAAGAGCAATATTTAACAAATGTCTTTATTTTTGGCATTTGTCCTACTTTTATGTATGGCTTTGTCCAAATTTCTTACGCTATGAGGTTGAAAGGTATGGAGGTAGGTCATATGAATCCATAAAGTAGATGTTTGTCTATAAGGATCGATAATGACAGCCCATATATGCATTTGTTTAGCCATATATACATTTGTTTAGCAAATGATGACCTTGAACTCAAGCCATTGAACAGATAAGATTATTATTTTTACTTATGCCAAGAACATGTTTGATTACCTATACACTTGAATTTAAACCAATAATTCTCTTACTTTTAAATTAACTTTGAATTTAAGATTTTAAATATTTACTTTGGGAAGTCTCATATATACATTTATAACTCTCTCAACACTCTCCTTTTGACAGATTTTCTTCAGTTCATACATATGATTTTGATTCAACAACCTATAGTAACTTAATTTACTTTTCCTATAACACTGCTACACGGGTCTATGACAACGGATCAAATAGCTAAAATATTGAATGGCTATAACACCGAAAATGCTGTTTATAGAAATCCATTTTGTGGGGGGGCACATCCCCCCACTAAATATATATACCAACTATGAGATTGTACTACGGTGAGCAAAGGGCACATTTCACAAATGTCACTGTACCGTTCGATATTTTAGCTATTCGATCCATTGTCATAGACCCTTGTTACACATACTTCTAGTAGAAGATGCATAATTATATCCAGGAAGTTAATACCCAATTAATCATGCACTACTTACATCACCTCAGTTTCTATACTGATTTAAGTTAAGACACTAGTTTATTCTGTAAAGTACTCAGCAGGAATCAAAACATCAAGTTAACTCAGGAAAGTGGTAATCCCATCAATTGCCTATTATATGACTATTTGCCTTACATGATTAAATTTGTTACTGTTTAGTTTTTTCATTACTTCCAGGCCTTTTCTTATAATATCAATGGAAAACTAAACTCCAGTAGTATAACATAATGCAACAAAAAGGAATCATTTTTAAGGATTTTCCAGTGATCATCACTCAGAGACCATTTGCTTTTTAGAGCAATTTAATAGCTAATGATACCAAATAGCCATGCAGCACTGCTGATAGTTGTGTAACATATAAATTTTTTGTTAAACATGACTTTTCAGCTTACTAGCTAATGCTACTGAGGTATCCCGTACATAAATGTACAATGAACATAACCAATGATCACATCAGAGTACACATCTCCACACAGCAGCCTGATACATGGTTTATGGACTGGCTCCTCTCTACAAATGATGCCACATTTAGACAGCTAATTACAGACAATCCTTTGTCATGACCTTTGAACTGATTTGCGTTCATATGTCCATAGCTTAGGATTATGCTTCCAGCACAATAATGAGCAAGTAGCTTAACTATTTGACAGAAGTACAAATATGAGTAAACTATTTCTCCCTAACCAGAAGAATCTCCCACAAATGCCAGGCACACATTTATAGATTTCCATCTAATCATTAAAGTTGGCTTTGAAGATAGGCATGGATCAACTCTGTTTAAAGTGCAGAGAGAGAGAGTCTTTTCAAAACATAGGAGATGCATTGTGTTAGGAACCTATTCCACCAACAAGCATTAACCTTACAATGGAGGTTAAGTACTTTAGATTACATTTTTTCTACATTCTTGTCTTTTGAAGGTTAAGATAATTCACTTCATAATAAGCTAAATAGAAAATACCCTTCAGAAGTCTATCAAAAATGGTGCATAATGTTTGGAACTCCATGACTTAAGTCACATGACCTAATGAATGCAAACACATACACTGACATACAAGCACAACATGTACAACAACAAATGGGAAAGAAAAAAGTGCACAGGAAAGTCAGAAACGTAGAAGAACAAGCAGATGAACACACAAAAGGGCAGTTGTAAAAGAAACTGTTAGGCATGGAAAAGCGTGGTTATATTTTTTGATAGGGCTGATGTCCATTTTACTTTTTTACCAAGAAGGGCACAGGGCTAAGGTAGGATTAAGAAAATATGGAAAAGAGAAAGGAGATAGAGATGCATGGTAGCATGGCCAGACAAACAGAAGGCAGAAAAAAGGCCAATGTGGAAGTTGTTGACACAAATACGAAGGAAATTAGAGGAGTGAGACAGACAGAGAAATTAGAGGACAATTGCTGATTGATAATATCAGACCACAAACTAGATAGAGAAGTGAAACAAAAGGAAAGGGAACACAGTAACAGAGGACAGGGAGGGGTAACAGATGACTGTTGTGCTTTTCAGTGCCAAACATTTCCATATTTCAGTCACTTCCATGACTACCTTAATAGTTAGGCCCTGCCACTGGCGGTCCAATAATCATGATGTGACAGAAGTGTAACTCTGCAGTTGCACTAGGATGCTGTCTAGGTGTCCAATGTAGGCATGTAACAACCATTCCACCAAAGCCATCACCAGGTATTCCAATTCCTGTTGGTTAACATATCATGACAATGACGGGGAGCCCACAACCCCAAAAATGAAATAACCTCTGGAAGCACAAGGTAATTCTCCTAGTTGCCTACTACTGGATGACCAGCATGACCTAGCAGTGAGACTGGCTTAGATACAACTTCAGAACTGGCAAGTTAAGGCAAGGCAACTGGTCAGTGAGTTGACTGTTTGCAAACACATCCATACCTGTGGCAAAAACGGCATAAAATATGAAAACAGTGCAAAACAAAATATAAAACAGCAAATAATAAGAAAAAAGTCAGGGATCAAGAGGGAGACATAAAAGTAGAAAACAGTTATCACTAATGTGTACATCACTGTGTGGCATAACAGTTCATAGAGGACTAGAATGCAATACAGCCACCAGAGGACAAGTTATTACAACAGGAAATATAAAACAAATGTGAAGTTCACTTGCTGCCTAAACCAACCCCCCCCACCCCCACCCCCCATGCATACATTATCTGACCAATGCATGCATTACAAAGGATGAATTCAGGGTTATAGAAGCTGGTTGAAGAAACAGACGTTGCCATGTGCTGTGCAAATTTTAGCTTTGATCAGGTGGCAAATGTGGCTTATCAGACTGGATTTTCTTTGGTACAATAGTGGCCATGCCTCATAGAAAAAGCCACCAAAGAAAAAAACATAGTATAAACATGGGACACAGGCACTGGGTGGTACTAATGCAGCAAGACATAGGATAGCCACCATTACATAACAAATGACAGACTGTCAGATGCATGCCAGTAGAATATCTGGTATAACTGCCACTGGCTGTGGGATTGTGAATGAAAGTTTAAATGAGATGTTGGGCTGAAAAAGAAGTCAGCCATGCATGAATTGTATGAAGGGATATATTCAATGATGCTACAGAGTCTGGCACTGGACATGATTTTGGACAGCACTCACTGTCAGGCCAGTCATCATTATCATGTCACTAGTGGCAATGGTCAGAGCTATGTTCAGATGATATAATAGATTAGCCTATACTATATGTGGCTCATTAGGCATATATCATAGCAGTATGTAATTTAAACTAATTAGGATCACTACAAAAATAGGCAATACTGTAAGTATGTAAAATATGTGTAACTATAATACTATAATACTATAATAATCTGGTGCTCATTCTATAAATGTTCATTGGCAAAGAAGGTCATTGTGGCACCTCTTTAGATCACAGTACCTATGTCTACTCTGCCTGCCAATGCAGATGATGTTCATGGCATCAAATATCACCCTGGCAAAGAAGTGCCAGGCACCCACTTTATACTAGAGGACTCTCATAAAAGTTTCCTGGAAGGTGTGCTGAGTGGTTCATATGCAGGTAGTACATAAAGGTCTTAGTTTCCTTCCTGTGCCATGCTGGGTCCCTTCCACAATCAGCACCATCAGAATCCACAGCCACTTAACAGGTTGCTATCTTGAGGAAAATGGATGCAGAATCATGTTAAAACACACTGCAGGCATTATGTGGCACACATCAGATGGCATCAGTAGGATGTGAATGACTCATTTTTCATCATGTATATACCACCATAATACTCATCTCCTTACCCATAGCTACAATACAGCATCTGCAGAGAGTAGGACATAGATTAATGTACCCATGGCCTAGAATGGGTAACTGAGCCATCCAGGCATGTGTAATGAATTTTGCTTTGAAAAGCCTTGATCTGATACACAATGCACAGAATACGACCTTCAGATACAATTAGACATAATCACCTCATTAGCAAGGTTGGTATTTTACAAAGCACAAAACTGCCACCCTGGCATGTATTCATGACAGAGCTCCCTGGACTCTTGACCTCTCTGAATGACTAAAATTACCCAAAATGGACTTGCTTGAGATTCGGCTAGTGTGGATCAGTGTCAAAAGACTTCCAGATTGTGATTTGGACTGTTGTATTTGGAGTAATGTTAGTTACATAGTATTTGAAAGAATCCACTAGCAGCTTCTCTGAGGAATGTACAAGGCAGAAACAATAAGGCAGCAATGAGTGAGAATGTTACTGAGCATATAAAAGAAATATAAGAAACTTTAGAAATTATATAAACTATTTCAGAGTTCAGCAATGGACATAACTCATATTAAAAATACCACCATCAACCATGAGGTGTAGCTTAATCATTTAAAATCTCTTATTACAATCCAAAACACAGAAATTATCTAAAATAAGCATCAGTCACAGGACTATAAACCTACCTCCATATAGAAACAAGAAACTTTAACTGAACTTGATTCTAAACTACACAATATAAAAATAAGGGTAAGTATTATAATGAGACAATACTTGCTACAACCAAGCAAAAATATACTGGCACTGAAAACAATAACTGTGATAGAATTTGCTCAGACCAGAAATGTAGCTGGCATTATGGGCAGCTGGTGCAATCCCTCCAGGCCAGTTTTTGAATTTTGGGGATGCCCATCTATTGTCAAAATGGGGGACGCTGGTCACTTCCATTCAAAGTATTACTCTGTCTGTGCCACCCATTTTGTTCCCCCATTTTGCCCTCATACTGAGTTCCCCACATTATACACTTTTCTTATTTCTTTCTTTTCTCACATGTTGCCTTATTCTTTATCTTTTTTAAGAATTCATAGCTTCCTATATGCTCTTAAGTGCATTTTAAAGTTTGTTTTACAACCTTTTCTTTCTGATGGCTTGATCAACACTTATGGTTTAGGAAGAAATTCAATGTCGCTGTGCATCGTTACTATTCCTTGCATTCTTTCAACACCCCTTTGTTGGCCAGGACATTTAACTGGGCTATAGACACCATGAGGTGCATTTTAGAGCAATGTCTGCACATTTTTATCAAATGGTGGTCTGGAGAAAAAAAACATGATTAAGAAAATAATTCAGTCTTATTTTTTTTCTGGAAGATGTAATTTGTGCCCACGGCTTAATGTTCAAAGCTGACAAAATAATAGTGCACAATAAATTTGCCAACACAAATGTTCGATCACAGTAATGTATTCCAACTTGTTGCTGTTAGACAATTCACTGCCCCCTTGCATGCTACAGTAAACTTATGTGCACACCTCGAACATCTGTGTGAAGATTAAAAAAAAAATCACATTGTTTCCTTGCCACAAAACAAGCTATAACAGCTTCCTGTGCATACCTCTGAAGTTTGACTATGAGGAACTTAAGAAGTAATGACCATATTGACCACATCAATCTTACCCTCTATATAAGCGAAAGTGACTTTCTGGGAACACCTCTGAGAAGGACTGGTTTTATAATGGGTGTTGTTGGTAGACACCACCACTATGCCCATATTAAAAATCCATGTATACAATCTAAGTTGTGGGGGCCACCAGGCCACTAGATGATGTATGGGTCTGAATGTTCTGTGATGTATGTTACGCCTTATATTTGAAAGATAATTACTTTTTCATTGCTACCCAGAAGTGATATTTATGTGCCTGGAATTATTAAGTGAGTATACAAGTGAAAATCAGTGATAGCTTTACACAAATACACACTGCACATTTACCATCAAGGAAACTGAATGAATGTCAATTTGCATACTGCTTGTGTTGGATGTGCTGGAAGAAAGCAGAACAAATAGCTAGGCACACACAGAGACAGGGAGGGCAAGGACAGCTAAAAATGCAATCAGAGCAAAACACTGTGAAATGCAATGTTATTCACTGATCCATTTTGCAATGAGTAGTAGTTGCTTTCACACCCATCTTTTTTCCTGCCAAACCACCAAAAATAGCCAGCTATTATGTGTAAGATTTATATGTGGGATGGTAAGTGAAAGACATTATGATCAGCTTCTTACACTTGAATACATAATGATGACATCCCACTCACACACATGTATAATGGTAGCACCAATAATGTTCATGACAGTAGGTGAAAAAATATAAATATAGCAGCTTACTACTTTGAAACTGGACTCCCAGCACTATCACACACACGCGCGCACACACACACACACACACGCGCGCGTGCGTGCACACACACACACACACACACGCACACATGTGCACGCACACACACACACACACACACACACACACACACACACACACACACACACACACACACACACACACACACACACACATAAACCATAGTAAATAGCAATGCATTTTGCAATACAAGTACTGTCACACCAGAGCCGTGACTGTTGTTTAGTATTCATCAGGAGTAATAAGTCCCTCATTTTACAGAATGTAACTTATTGTGCCTCATATTTTTGCCGTGTCCCTCATAAAAATGTTGATTAGCTGCTTAATCATTTGTGATTATAGCCTGTCAATAATGCCAGACTTATTGTCCAAAAAATGCATATTTATGCAAAAGCATGTTATTCTATTAGCCTTTTAAGTGAATTATAGTAGTATTTAAAAACTGTTCCTGATTTTGAACATTTATTCTGTTATTATTTTTGGCTTTGTCTAGAATTCTTGAGAAATGAAATTCCGAGTTACAGTATCTGGTGCCTTGTTAGTATTTGTAAAACTTGAGGATTGAAAATGTCTACTCTTCTTAAAATCCTAGGTAAGCATTGAGTACAGCCACTCTTGACTGATGATTTTTTTCTCTTACCTTACCATGTTCCTTCACTGATTACTGGCTTTATTTCAAAAGCAGCAAATCATGACCTTGTTAAGGATAAACTGCATAACTGGAGAATGATCTTTTTTCCTCCTCACTATCCCTCAGTCAACAGTAGCTTTTGCTGGGCCAAGGATAGTTGTCCCCTGTCTCCAATCCACAGGTATCTTGGCTGCCAAAAGCTGGCTATGATGTTAGTTTTAGTGAAGGAAATGCCCACCAGCAGAATTTAACAAAGTCAAGGACACTACGTCAGTGGTAAAATATTCCATTGCACTTATGAACTTCACAAAACACTGTTAGTAGAACCAGAGATATATTTGAATTTTAAAGAAGTGCCATACCTTAGCATTCTTCATCCTAAGAGTAATTCTTACACACCTGGTTTATTAAGTACACAAGACTGCTGTTTATTGGCTTAACAAGCATAATATAATATTAAAATAAGACAACTTGCTGTGGTCGGCGGCCTCAGGGACCAGTGATCTAGTGCCTCCCTCAATACTCATTGAGTAGCAAGAAAAAAAAAGGCAGCTGCTATAGTCCACAGTCAGAGTAATAAAGTGCTTCACTTTTTTGAAGTCCTGAATAAGACCTACTGAAAAAAAGAAAAAGAAATCTCCTTATAAACTTCAGCACACAGTTTGGAACATTGTAGTATGCAGCTGCTACAGTTTATGCCACAGAGAGAGCACTAAAGAAGCACTGTAGGCATCTGCCAATTGTGGCTCATAATACCTTGCGCTCAGTATAACTGCCTCCTTTCCCCCATCCCAGACACACTACTGGCTCACAGAAGAACTCCAAGCATTCCAAATGCCAGATATTCCAGACAGATGTCTGTACTATGTTGACAAAGAAAGAAAATGTTACAAGCCAGAATGTTACGGTCTCAGCTTAAAACTAGAGTATGGGAATACAATTTTAATGTAGACAACAGCACAGCAATATTTCTTAAAGAAAAATCCTTGCTTTCTACCTCAGATTTTTATAGAAAGGGAGGTCAAAGCAGAATTAAGATTTCAAGCATGCCATATTTAACAAAAAGTCATCAAATACATACATTTTCCTCTGTAAACTAACCAAAACAATACACTGCAACAAAGCCAGACTTCCAGAAATAAGGCCTTCAGTGGTAGCTGCACATGCTGGAACTTAATGGACTGCACATAGTCTATTTCAAAAATGAGTTTAAAACATAGTCTATCTGAAAAACGAGGGGAGAACCTTCAACACCATCCCCTTCCTAGACTATGGGTGTGTGGAATGGAAAATGAGTGAAGAATCACATATAGTTGTGCAGGAATACAGTCCCAGATGTGTTTGCCAGGATCACAACCCTAAAGATATAGAGAAAACATCCCGCCATTAGCCACATTAACCATATTGCCTAGCTTGGTTGTAGAGGAGTGACAAGCTGACAGGCAGAATGGATTTCTAGCGCCCAGAAATCGAGGTAGCAGAGGTATCCAAGCCACCTGTAAAAATCCAGACAGTGCATGGTTTAGTACCCCAGCAGGATCCCATGACTTGTTACTGTTATTAAATAGCTGACACACTTTCAAGTGGTAGCTGAAGGATCCAAGCTAATATGAATGAGGTTATTAAACCTCAAGAAGCAGCAGATGTACTGATCTTTGGATGTTCCTCTTTCCCTTCAGTTTCTCCATGTTTTCAGCATGTGTACAGTCAATGTAAAATAATAAACCAACTAGTCCATGGGCATTGATGAGGTCTGAAGGTTGGTGGGGTGAAAAGCTTGATGAAGTCTAATGTGTTAATGTACAGGATATATGATTAGTCGAGCACTGCACAAGCTACAATCAACAGCCTTGTAAAGCCCAATTAAGCACATTGGCTTGAAATTCTATTTGGGTTATATATAATGTGTGTCACAGCAGTGAGGTTATTGTTCAGCGATGACACTAGTCTCTTAAATTGTTTAAAAATATAATACTTTAAAAACAAGACAATATATGAAAATGCTTAATTAAATGGAGTTTTTGATCGCCTCAAATACAAAGGTCAGACAAGAAAGAGTACTGAGAATGTATTGAGAGGGGGTTATTTTTTTTAAGCTAATAGATTAAGGCTACCCTACTGTTTGCAGCCGGTCCTATTCCCAGTGTTGTAGTAAAAGCTGAAAAAAAAAAAAATATATATATATATATATATATATATATATATATATATATATATATATATATATATATATATATATATATATATATATATATATATATATATATATATATATGTATATACACACAAACAGACTAGCCATAGATCTGAAATTCCAAACAGGTATCGACAGACTAAAGACTAATGAACTATTTAAGCAAACAAAAGGACATTTAAAGGATTAGAGCATAACAATATAGTTGACATCTGTAATGGGATGTCTCTTAAGGTATGGGGTATTTAGCACCCTATAAAATGTAGGCTTTCGTTACTATATCAACAAAAGCAATCCAAGAAACCAAAATAAAGAATTAAGATAAGCTTGTTTAAACCAAGCTCCGCTGACATAGGCGATCAGCCAGTACTCTGCTATTTGCATCTGAGCCATCCAAGGCTTAAAACTAAAGATAAGAACATTATTGCTGGCATTTATGCACTTGCTAACTGTTATCACTGTTTCTGCTGATTATTTCTGCATTTTCTACTGTAATTTTGCCTGTTTTTCAACCTTTGCATTTAACTTGTGTTCTGAGCACCTGTACTGTGTAGCATAGACTAGCCGCAGATCCAGCTATGTCTAGCTCTGCTTGTATTTGACATTAATCGCCAGTTGCAGTTTCTATTGGCAGCTATAGGATCAAACTTCTGTGCATTAAATTTTCCTGTAGCTGTGGTCTGTTCTCTAGTGGAACAGTTTTATGGTTGTGCTTCCCTATTGGTCTACAGACCAGTACCGCCTCTGAGCTATATTCTCTAGATCTTTTCATCAATACTAGTGGTCTACCTCAGCACAGGATCCCCAACTAGTCATTTGTGGTCAATCCCTGCTACTAATCACAACTCTTACCTAGCACTATGGAAGGACAATTCCCCACCATTTCTCCTGTCTACCTGGTCTAATTAGGCATCCTGAGGCAATGTAGCAATTGCCTTATGGACACTAACAACTCACTTCTTTCAAGATACTCCAACTCAACATGTGAGAGGTGCATCTACATTAAAAAAAAAGCATATAATCAAAGCTCCCTCACTCCCCAGTCAGTATACCTGACCCTAAGCAGTTTGTCAGTACTCGCATCTCACTACCCTCACCTACCACATATCCAATACATAACCCACATAAGTGGAGGTCCTCTGTAAAAACCTACCCAAAGCACAGAGACATCAGAAACACAA
The DNA here is from genome assembly GCF_019279795.1 of Protopterus annectens. Lineage (NCBI taxonomy): Eukaryota > Metazoa > Chordata > Ceratodontiformes > Protopteridae > Protopterus > Protopterus annectens. The sequence continues at coordinate 229,776,256 of NC_056726.1, read as the reverse complement.
GCACACCACACATAGTTCACTTGAAGATAAACACAGTACACATAAAAACACATATGCCAGTGTCTCACCAAGTAAGCCATTAACACATAACACAAAACCAAATGTACTAGTCATAGGTGATTCTATAATGAGACACACTGAAGTGCCACTCATCATTTTGGATAAAAAGAAGGTCATGGTTAGCTGTCTGTCTAGTGCCAAGATCTGGAACATCACACACACACACTCAAGTCTCTCAGCAGCAAGTATTGTTATGACTCTGTCATAGTACATGCCCTGGAATATATGAAGAGAGACATTATTTATTTATTTATTTATTTGCAGTTGGTTTAGCAGGATAGTCCATTGGGCCAAGATGAACCCGTTTTCAATGGAGTCCTGGGGAGAAAAGCTCCATAAACATGGTTACAATAGGTTTAGATTCTTATTACAATATTTACAACAATTATATTGTTAGAGCATACAATTTCTGGTAGAACCAAACTGGTGGTAAACATCACATAATACAGACTAGAGAAAAGTACACATTCCAATGTAGAAACTGAGAAGCAAGTTATATTATAAGGAAGCATGCAATGGAGGAAGCAAGAAAGGGAAGTTCAGTGGAGGGGAAAAGTGAGAAAATCAGTGCAGATCAAGAAGGATGGGTGCAGGAGCATTCCCACTGGGATAGTAGATATGAAGGGTGGGTGCAAGAGCATCCCCACTGGGATAGTAGATATGAGAGATGGGTGCAGGAGCATTCCCACTGGGATAGTAGATGAGAGTGAAGAGATCTTTTGAATATAAAGTGTTTGAAAGTGGTACAAATGGATGGAGGTAGGGAGTTCCAGAGACGTGCTAGACTAATGGATAGGAGATTTTTTTCCAGGGGGACGATTAGGTTTGTGCAATTCAATTAGATTTTGGTTATTAGATCTAAGTATTCTATTGGGAAGGTGCAATTTGAAGGCAGAGGAAAGGGATGGACAGAGGCAGGGTTTAAAAATAAGCTTGTGAGCAAGAGTAAGTTGAGAATAGATGAGTTGATTGGGTAACTCTAGCCATTTTAGTTTATGGAGTGAAGAGCAGTGGTGGGTAGAAATCTTATGGCTGGTAGCGAATTTATCAATTTTGTTATAGCAAGAAGAAAGTTGTGTTTTAAGGGAAGATTGGATGTTAGTTAGGAGTGGTGCTCCATAGAGAAGAGAGGGGATGAGGAATGAGGTAGAGAGACTGATTTTAGTGGAGGGTGTAAGGTAGCGATTGTGTTGGTAGAGCATGCCTAGTTTTTGATGTTTTTTTTTTATATTTAGTTGAATGTGGGAGTTGAATTTAAGATGACTATCGATTTGAACCCCAAGTAACTTAGCTTCTGACACCAATTCCAATGATGTGTTGTTGTGGCTGGTGATTGAAAGAGAATTAGTATTGATAGAGATGTGTTTAGAGGGGGTAAATACCATTACTTTGGTTTTAGAGGCATTAAGTGCAAGGTGGTTTTCTTTCATCCATAGTTCAGTGTTGGAGAATGCATCTTGTGTAAGCTTTTGTAGTGCTGGGCTGGATGTGGCAGAACAGATGATAGTTGAATCATCTGCATATTGGATAATGTTAGAGAATGGGATAGAGTTGTGGAAGTCATTTATGAATATGTTAAATAAGAGAGGACCCAGTATGGAACCTTGGGGAACTCCAGTTGGAGTATTAAGGAATGAGGAGGTGGCTGTTTTCCATTTTACTGCTTGGTATCTATTAGATAAGTAACTAAAAAACCAGTTCAGTGAGGAAGGAGATAAGTTAAGCTGAGAGAGTTTAGTTAGAAGTAGTTTGTGAGAGACAGTGTCAAAGGCCTTTGAGAGGTCAAGTAAGAGGGTAGAAACAATATGACCAGAGTCCCGGGCTTTATTTATAGTTTCTAGAAAGGAGAGAAGGGCTGTCATAGTGCTATGACTGGGTCTAAAACCATGCTGAGTTGGAGTTAGCAGGTGATTGTCTAAGAGGTAAGGTAGGAGCTGTAGATGGATACACTTTTCTAGGAGTTTAGAGATGGGAGACAAGATAGCTATGGGACGGAAGTTTGTAATATTGTTATTATTGCCACCTTTATGTAAAGGTATGATAAAAGCCTTTTTCCAAATTTGGGGTACTATGCTTTCTTGGATAGAGTGGTTGATTAGTATGCTAATAGGGCAAGCAATGGCTTCTGCAGCTATGCTAAGGAAGTATGAAGGAATATTATCTGGGGCATTAGAGCATGGCTTTAGTTTCTGGAGGAGTTTTTTATGGCAGATGTAGGAATGGGCTTTAGTGAGAAAGGTGAGGAAAGGGGAGATAGGGTATTAGAGGGTGGTGGTAATGGAGAGGAGGTGGGAGTGGTGGTAGAAGTGGAGGGAAGAGTGTTAGCAGAGGAGGATGAGGGTGAAGTGGTGGTGTTGGAGAATGAAGAGGTTAGTTTGGAAATAGAATTAATGAAAAAAGAGTTAAATTGTGTAGCCAAGTCTATGTCAGGAGCATTGGGGTCTGGGCTGGGGTTGACTGTTTTACCGGGATTGATGAGGGTAGAGATTCCTTTCCAGAATTCTGAGGGTTTGTTTTATTATTGTTTTGGAGTATGGAGAAGTTTCTGTTTTGTATTCAGTATGAGGGAGGAGATTTTTTTTTCTTCAGAGTGCCCAGATTCTTATCTCTGTGTCGCATAGCTGTTGAAGGTTGAATTGAAGTGGGCCACTGCATTATCTAGGGGTAGAGTTTTTAGAATGTTCCAGTCGTTTAACTTTAGAGAGTCAGTGAAAGCTATTGGGTTAAAGTTTTTTTGGTTGCGGGTAGTGATATAATTATGTGCTCTCTGTAAAGGTGTAGGGAGTCGATATGCGAAGGTGGGTAGGTGATCACTAAGGGAGTCTGGAAGTGTACCACTATCAGAGAAATAATGGGGGTGATATGTGAAGGTGGGTAGGTGATCACTAAGGGAGTCTGGAAGTATACCACTATCAGAGAAATAATGGGGGTGAGAGACTAGAATCCAGTCTAGAATGAAGGTGTAGGGAGTCGATATGAGAAGGTGGGTAGGTGATCACTAAGGGAGTCTGGAAGTATACCACTATCAGAGAAATAATGAGGGTGAGAGACTAGAATCCAGTCTAGAAGGCTACCATTGGAGAGAGTTTTTGAGGGGTGAGTTATGGAGTTAATTAGCTGTGAGAAGTTATAAAGGTTGATATTAAGTGGGTTTGTGGAAGACTGAATGGAGGTCCAATTTATGTTTGTATCACTTAAGATTATTATTTCATTGCTAATGTTGGTGGAGAGCCAAAAGAGGATTTTCTTAAGTGTAGTAATATAGTCACCAGGGGGGATGTAGAGGGAGGCTATGCATATGTGCTTGTGTTTATTAATTTGAAATTGTGTTAGGAGTAGTTCGGCATGATTGAAGTTGGAGATAGATTTGTTATAAGGGGTGACTGACAAGGAGGATGAGTATAGTAGAGCTACTCCACCCCCCCTCTTTTTGTGGGATCTATCTTTTCTGATGATAGAGTAGTTGGGTGATGTTATTTCATTGTCTTTTATGTGGGGTTTTAGCCAAGTTTCAGAGATAGATAGGATGTCAGGTTTATTATGTATGAGCCAGGCATGGAGGTTTGGGACTTTGTTTACTATGCTTTGGGAGTTTAGAGAGGTGAATAGTATAGACTTGTCTGTAGTGGAAGAGGTGGAGGGGCCAGGGTTAGGATGAGTATCTCCTGATATTAGAGTGGATATTAGATGTAGGACTGGGTTGGAGTGGTGTTTGGACTGCTTAGAGTATGGGTTGGAGTTTATTATGTTGATAAAGGATTTGTTAGCTATTATGGAGCTAGAATGTTTATGAGGGGTAATAAGTTTATAAGAAAAGAGTAGCTGGTTTGTTATAAGATAAAGATGGGGAGATATTATGGTGTGTGGTTTTAAGGAGGGTGAGTTAAGATGTATGGTAATGTGGAAGGCTTGTGAGTGGTTAGTATATATGGGTTGGGTGAGGTAGTAAATGTAGACTATGTTGAGGAGTAGTAGTAGAGTGGAGGAGGCTATGGGTTTAGGGAACATTATAATGTTGGCTGTTTAAAACGAAAAGAAAGGAAAATGGTTGTTAAGAGTTGCTATGTTGTTGCTAAGTAAACTTTTAGGAGCAGGAGGGTTATATGCACTAGAAGTAGGTATGCCTCTGATTAGTTGTGGGGAGTATGGTACAGAGTAATGGTTGATATGGATGGGGTTAGGTAGTGGGTGTAGGCTAAGCAGTGGAGACTAATTGGTCAGGTAGGGTTTTCTAGGGGGATGAGTGATGGTTAGTATGGGCGGGGTAAGGGAGTGGCTATTGAGAGAGTTATGGAGAGTGATTGGCTAGGTGGTGTAGTGGGTGTGGTTATGAAGGTATAAATGTAGAGGTACTGGGGTGGGTGGGAATTGGGGGCAGGGTAGGGGAGCAGAGTGAGCCCGTAGGGTGAACGGAGCGGGTAGAGCCAAGGAAGACAGGATGAGAGCGAGAACCTATCAGTGGACTGTTGGGTGGAGAAGGTAAGTATAAGGGGCAAGGGGTTTAATAGGATGGTGTTGCTTAAGATATTAATAAAGGGAGAGAGAAAAGAGAACAAGGGAATTAGGACATGTATAGTATCTTAGACAGTAAGGTAAAAGATGTGGGAAACAATAATAGTGGGAAGAGAGAGACACCTAGTGGACAGATGCTGAAATGCACCTGAGATTCCACCAAGGTAGATCCCTAAGCTGAAAAATATTAAAGAGGAGAAATGACTAAATAAAAAGAGTGAGCTCTTTGATTACATGTCCCAGGCAGGTATGTCCCTAGCCTTAAACAGCATACTACCCTCATTTAGGATGATGCCACAATATAAGCAAAAGATGATTTACTTCAACAGTTGGCTTAATTTTTGGTGTTTCTGGGATGATATTTTTGATAGACCTCGATGCTTTGCAAAGACTGTCTTCACCTGTCAGCCCTAGGAATTTGGCTTCTGGCAAAGGCTCTTGCCTCCCTCCAGTGCCTTTTTAGACAATGTCACAAGTAAAAAAAATCAAATGTAAATTGCTCCTCAAAACCCAGAATCAGGGTCATGCTTCTAAATGCTAGGAGTCTAAACCTAAAACTGCACTAGTTGGAAGCTGCCCTTACCTAGGAGGATGCTGATATCTGTGCTATCACAGAGACCTGGTTCAAGGCTGCAGAAAGCACCCCAGGCATACTGGGTTACAATAAAAAAAACAACAGAAATTGATCTGATTATTGAATAACTGATTGATGTTTAATTGATGTTTAATTAATTTATTGTCTAATTGTGTGTAGATTTTAGTATACAAGATGCATAAATGTTTTATAGTTTATACTCCTGGAAGGCATTTGTTTTGCTGAGGCACTACAGCTGGTTTTAATAAAATTTATATCAGACTTGGCCATTTTTTTTGTTGTTTTATATAAGTTCTCTTGCTGGTTTGTTCGTTTTTGCATTTAACTTTATGGCCAATGATCCATCTTTCCAATTACTGAGGATTTTTCTGGATGATACTTTAGATTCTACACAGAGAAGCATATAAAAGTATGTGGTCCCTATGAGAGAAAACACATTGGATCATGTAGCAGAAGGTATTAGTAAGTACTGGGAGAATTTGATAGAGGATGGATAGAGACAGAGAGTAAAAAACACTTTTGACTCGGTGGGTAAGCGAACAAATATTGTTTTTTCAGTGGATGTGGTTGAGACAATTGACAAATTAGAACAGTTAATGGGCAAGTAAACTGCAGCCTACTTAAACTTACTTAGTCTCCAGCGATATATTCAATTGGATATAACACCGAGAGAGTTACGTGCTTTTAAAAATCCCTTAATGCCATTCGATCTATCAGATGATAATAAAAAAGATTTCAGGATAGATGGATAGCAGAAGCTCTCCACTGTAATAAATAATTGGTGAATATCTTAATAGAAGGTGATATCCTGAAACAGCATAGACTAAAAGAAGAAATATCTACCCTTTGTAACTCTTTGGCAGCTAAAATGAGTTTGGCCTGGTTAGAACAACAGTTGGGTGAGATAAGTGAAAAACTAACTGAATTGGAAAAAGAACTCATGAGAAAAAAAAATCTAAACTGCAAAGAGATATTAAGGACTACAATAACAGCAAGGCTTTCATTTGGAGAGCCAGTAAGAACAAAAGAAAGAAGGGCGTTCACTTCAATGAACAGGAAGTGAACCAGAATGGTTGGGTGATGTCAAGATTTTCCTCAGAGACATCCAAAGGCTCTACAGACTGGGATACTGATGTAAATCAGTATCCTTCATTACCTGCAGCACAAAAACCACACTATCTTGTTAATAATTTTTGGAGTGTTAAACGTGCCGCAGAACAAGAACAGAATTATGAAGATACATCCAATGAACAACAAAGAACAGATAACTACTGAGGAAGTTATCAACAACATAATAAGATAATTAGATGAAACTGATTTTTTCTCTGTTGTATGTGGTAGCAATGGTTATACAAGTAATGTAATAAATCTGTCAGGTGTTTTTTAAGTAATGTACACATTTCTGTATTAAACAGAGGTTTCAGCTTTGTGCCTATAGTGTTGTCAAGGCCATACATGCTTAGAATAGATATTTTTAAGATGTGTAGGAAGTCACATTTGATTAACTATTTTGCAGTGAATAAAGAAATAAGTACAAAAGAAAGTACTTCCTTCGAAGAGGGTAATGATAAATCAATATTAAGTTTTTATACATGTGCCTCAGATACTGATGATTTCAATGCATATTGTTTATTAGATACAATTAAGATTAAGTATCATAGTGATTTTATGCTATGGTTAATTTTTGTATGGAATAAGATAAGTTCTTTCAGAATTTATGAAGAACAAAAGTTTGGTTGTGCATAATTTGACCAAAGCAGAATGGAAAGTTTTAAGAGAAATGGGTGAACATAGAGTGCTTGTTTTTAAACCCTCAGACAAAGGGAACAAACTAGTGGTGATGCATTACAGTCAGTATTTAAAAATGTGTCCAGATCATTTGACGGATGAAAATGTATACAAAAGGGTGCCATTAACTGATTATTTAAATGCAAAAGAAGAATTCAAAATGTTATTAGAAGAAGGCTATAGGTTAGGCTATTTTTCTAAGCAGGACATAGATAAAAAATCTGTATGATGAGAATGACTCAATGGCATTTTTTTTTTATTGTCTTCCTAAAATATATACAATTATGGTAGATCCACCAGGTAGATATAATTTCGGCCTTGCATTAATTTTTACAGCATATTGGAATATTCTTATATAATTGTTTGTTGTCCTATGTTGTGAAACTGCCTTCCTTTATTAATGACACTTTTGACTTCTTAGAGAAGATTGAAAATATAAAGTGGACAGAATAAATATTTTGGATATCTATAGATGAAAAAAGTTTGCACACCACTATTCGTCATGAGTTTGATTTAGAGGCTTTAAAGTTGTTTTTTTTTTTTTAGGAGAAAGTCCAGTAAGTCATTATATTTTAGAATTGGTGAATTTTTGTTTGAATAATAATAATTTTTGTTTCTGTGAAGACATTTATAAACAGATGACAGGTACTGCCATCAGGGCATCTTTTGCCCCCATGTATGCCAATCTTTTTATGGGGTTGTTTGAAGTTTAGTATCTTTAGAGACATGTATTTTATAATAGTTCTACAATTAAATATTTCAGGTTTATTGATGATTTTTTTTATATATATAAAGGAGGTATAGATATGCTTCCTTCCTTTATTAAAGATTTGGATAGAAATAGATTTTTTTTGAATTTTGATGGGCTACAATTTGGAATTTCTATAGTATTCCTGGATGTATACTTACAAGGTGTTGAAGGTGAAAGAATAAAAACTAGGATCCATTGTAAGTTTGAACATGATAACAATTTTTTACATGGATCTAGCTGTCAACACCCCATTTGCAGAATTCAAGCCCCTTTGGAGAAATATTACGTGTGTATAGACTATGTAATGATCCTGGAGAATTTAATACAGAGATGCATAAAACAGTAGAGATGTTTTTGAATAGGGGGCATCATACTGGAGTGATAAAAGAGGCTTTACATAAGTTAAAGATCACACTATTGAATAAAAATAAAAACATTGTAAATATAAATACAATATGAAAAGATGAGCAAGAGCAAAAAAACATGTATAAAGTAACTATGTATAGTATATTTACTAATCAGATAACAGATATTACTAGACAGTTTGAGAATTTTTTTTTAAAGTTTAATGAGTTTAAAAATATATTGTGTAGAACCCCTATTTTTTCATATAAGAGGAGAAGAGACATCCAGGATATTATAGTTTATAGTTGATTTGTTAGACCCAAGGACAATTTTACAATGAAATACAACCTAAAGGAACTAGTGGTTGTAGGAATTGTTCAATGTGTAGTTATGTGGTGAATCATTTTGCATCTATTAATGGCCTTCCCTTTTATCCTAATAGTAAATATTGTTGTCACACACATGGTGTGATTTATGCTTTGAGGTGGTCCTGTATTCTTTTCTATATAGGGGAAACTAAGAACGCCTTTAAGATTAGACTGCGAGAACATATTAGAGACATAAGACAGCAAAATGAAAATAGCCCTTTAGCTATGCATTTTAATATTTTTTTCACAACAGTAAACCTGAATTTTTAAGGGCAACTATTTTAGAACATGTGGCAAATGATGTTGCTGTTTTTGATAGGAAGGGAAAGTTACTATATAAAGAAACTATATTTTAAAATATAATACCTTAAATCCTGATGGCTTAAACACTGAGTGCACATGGACACTTTTGATGTAATTATTGATTGATTGATGTTTAATTGATGTATTGTCTAATTGTGTGAAGATTTTAGTATATAAGAAGCATAAGTGTTTTATAGTTTATACTCGTGGAAGACACTTGTTTTACCAAGGTGCTAGAGTTGGTTTTAATAAAATTTATATCAGACTTGGTTGTTTTGTTTTTATAATTACTCTTGTTAATTTGTTCAATACTGGGTTATTATAGCAATAACCCATGCCTGGGTGTGGGTAGTGCTGGATTTACCCACGGTTGGTGTGGTTTGGTCAAGAGGCCGATGGCAGTACCTGTCATCTGTGGACACCAGCAAAGTCAGTAGGAAATAATCATAATGAAATGATTTACTTGGATTATGTACTATAGATGTGTTGCGTAGATGTTTGTTTATGTATATAGACGGAAGGAGGAGAAGAGTTATCAGTTCACTTAAAAGTGGGGTTAAATAGTGTAAAACAGTTACAAGTGATAAGGAGATTGCAAATTGTCATTGTCATTTTCTTTTTGTTCATGTCGGACTAGAAAATGTAATGAAAGTAATGATTTGTGAAATTTTTTGGTAGATACAGGGGTCATATTATGGAAATTGAAAGTGTTTCTGTTCAAGTACATTCAATATGTGAAATGCAAAAAAATGTTATTCTATATGGAAAATCACAACGATGCATTATCTGAGAGCCACAAGGAGTGGAATTGTGTAAAATGTACAAAAAGTGTCATCATACATTGGAATAAATAATGCATGACAGAATCAGCCATCACCATTACAATTCTCATTACACTCTATGATTTAATAACCAGCAGGATACGATGTATAGTGTGGGATTTTCATGCAATACTGCGGTGGTTGCAACAGTTGGGTAAGTGCATACATGCAGGTGCACTGCATATGTGCATGCATGCCCTGTTGGGACTGTTCTAATTATAAAAAGTCATATTTATTTACTAGGGAGTAGCATAGGAGGTGCACCTAACATACTCAGGAATGGTTTATTGCAGGCATTATCATCCTGTTGTGTTGTACATCTTCGAAGGCAGGAGTACTCACAACACTAGACAGTAGCCATGGTATTGTCTTGTGCTTGAACTTTACTTTGGGGAGTGGGTTGATGGAACACAGTAATATGCCCACATTGTTACTGTAATTATACAGTGAGGATGAAACACAACAACATGCAACCAGGTACACAGGTACTATACAATATGCATCAACACTGAAGGAGGGCAGAGACAATACAGGTGCTGACAGTGACAGCCACCTATGTAAAAACTGGAGACCAAGCATGGGATAGTGAGGATTGGCCTGGTCCACAGACTAGCTTCCAGCCATACTCCAAAAAGTATACCTGGTACATACTGGATGGAATGGTTTGGTGGCAACACACCTACTGTATGTACAGCTGAAGGCATCTATCCCATGACTGCAACCTGTGGACATGGCCTATGACACTGTGGTGGGTCAGGTTTCCCATAGTCTGTTCTCACTTTGGACACATTAGTGGAGGACCAAAGGGGGAATGCAAAAGATATCAGTGCTGTTTGTTATCTAGAGCTGTATGTTCTCATTTAGTGAATGAGATGGCTTGTAGGGAAAACAAGCATCTTGAGAAGTTCTCCCAGGCACAGGCAGGCATTTTGCTGCAAGTTCTCTGTGTACACATCCAGCAGAGCCTCCAGAATGACAAAAGTGACTGGGCCTTCCATAAGTATTTATGATGGGATCCTGTTTTAAATGTCAGTGCTGTCATTGGCTATAATGGACATAAACTATAAGTGCGCCACATGGGCAGAGATGTGAAGCACTATGCCCACCACAAGACACGTTCCCTTGTATGGGAGAGGATGGGAGCTAGTGGGAATCCACAAACTCAGACAACCCTAACAGGCATGGAGGACTTCTGAACAACTGTGCATGGGGTGATGGGGTGATGAACATACCACTAATATTTGTTGGAGGTTTGGACATTGGTGCAGAACACCACACATCAGTACATGAACTTGTGGATGATGTCCATATGGGTGTGTCCACATATATGTATAATGTATCACAGCATCATAAAGAATATCATATTCTCTGTCTAGTCATGACAAAAATAGGTTACATGGAATAGCCAGATCTGCTGAAAATATCATTGGTGTTTGTTTGCCCTCCTTACAGGCCCAGAGTCAAGAAAAGGGCAGGGACAATCATCACTGACCCTTCACATCCAGGCCACCATCTTTTTGAACTATTATCATTGGTCAGGTGTTATAGATTAATACGCACCAAAACAATCAAATATTAGAACAGTTTTTTTCCCACAGGCCATCAAGTTCATACATGGTTAACTCAGCTTATTAGGCTGGGATAATCTTTGTCCCAAGCCTTCGAGGATTATATAATATTGTTTATATATTGTTAATGCTTGTTTCTTTCAGAGTTTATTTCACTACTTCTTGCACTGAGTTTCACTTTGTATGTATATGTATATATATGTATATTTACATGTTTTCTCTAGTTCTTAATAGCTGCATGTAAGTCATTTATCTTTTTCTTAATAGTTGTATGTATGTCATTTATGTAATTCATGCTTGGAGAGTCAATGAAACCAGAGTCAAATTCCTTGTATGTGTACATACTTAGCCGATAAATGTGATTCTGATTCTGTTTCTGAGAATAGAGTTATCTCATCTTTACAGGCACTTCAGAGGTTCATCACCTGCAACATCTTGCATAAGGTATATAAACATTCATTGCATTATGTACTGTTGTACACCTGCTGCAGTATTGAGAGTGTAACTGTCACCAAATAATACTGATAAACATGCTATTTAGTGTACAGGTCCTCCACCATGGAAGTGGACATCCATATGCCAGGGAAATGTCTCACTCTCACGATGACAGTAGTTAAGCATGGCACAGTCAGGAGCCACAGCACCACCATTACCCATGTCTAATGTGTCAGGCACATTGCCTACCCTATCCACAGACACAGCTCCATTTCCCATACATTCAGCACATGAGTCCCAGTTGATTGACGAAAGACAGGAATTGGCCAACACAGCAGCACAAGATGCACCCTAGACCCTTGCTCACCCACCAATAGAGGATGTTGGGGGCTCTAACAAACATCGCAATAGAAGTAAGGAGTAGGATGCTGGTGGCAGACAATTGTATCAGTCTAATTTAAGTACAAAAAATGTACTTTCTAGATATAGTGGGGTTTGGCTCTGTGATCAGTTCTGAGTAGGTGTCCTCAGGTGTCCTTATGTATTTACTGTGCAGAAGAGTAGAGTCAATACAAACTATTTCATTACTGATTGCTAATTCTGAGATGCATCTCAAAGTTACTCCAATAAGATAAAATTAGGGGCAACAACACTAGTTATCAATTCATCAAACTTTTGTTTTACAAGAAAAGTGCCCCAATTTCACAAAGTTATTGCACTCTTGCATAAATGCTTTGTGCACACACTATTTAGTAACCTACATGTAATCACCATGATTCATAAACGTGCATCTCAGTAATGACATATGGAGTAAAAAAGAGCATTCATACCTTGAGAACACACACAGATATACAAGGTGCACCCCAGATTACTAGGTGCACTGTGCAACAACTTTAATCACTAGCTGGCACGGCGGATCAGCAGAGAGCAGCACGAGAGAAGTGATGAATAAACATATGATGTGCTGGAAACACCCTGCTCAGTACCTTGTCCCATGTGCTCCACTGATATGCTACACAGTAATTCATAAAACCTTTTCATTCATAACTCAAGACAGTAGAGCTAGGGTTATTATCAATGATATGGCAATAAGGAAAAATAGTGTTACAAGATGTCCCATTGGTGGTAACATGACTACATATCTGTGTGGCCATTCTACTTGAATGTCAGAACTGTACTGCAGGTACTACCTAGTGCTATAGTTCTTACTTTATTTTGTCTCATGTTTTTGTCCTGTTACCATGTACATTTTGTATTTTCCAGTTAATTCCTGAAGAGTAGGGTCAGTCAATAATGACAGACATAACAGTTTCCTACTTCATATTCTTTAGAAAAAGCATGCTGGGGCAAAGTCTTTCTAATTGGATTAGAGTAATGTTTACTGTCCTTCATTATCTTTGAATTTCTCTTTGGATGTCAAAATGCCTGTAGTGTCATTTGCAGCATATAAGTGAAAAGGCTGGGGGCAGCAGAGGAGTGACAGGTCCAACAGAGAATTGAGACCACAAGTGACAGAGCTGTGTAAAAGCAGTGCTATTTGTGCACAGGGAATAGATTGCTACATGAACTTTATAGCACACTTGCATTGTGCTTTGAGATGCATCTCCCCAGTATGCCATTGTTGTTTTTGAATTGCAACTCTGCATGTATGACAATGTTACCATTGATGTATAGGTGGAGCAGAGTTGATGCCTGGCATTAGGTAACATTAGCAGGCATGTGGCTGTCTTGTCAGGCATCAAATTGTATCAGGACTGGGTAAGGGTATTCACTTACTTTGAATGTTCAATACTTGTTCCTGATGTAATGTGCATCCATAGTACTTTCAGTTTTGGCAGAGAATCTGGTAGTAAATGGAGTACCGCAAAATTGGCATAATGTCACATCTGCTGATCGAGCTAGAATTTACTATTGGGTAGCATTATAGTACAGAAAACCTCCACTATGCCACCACACTTTTATTAGAATACCGCCCAGTATTAAAATAATACTTAGAACTGCTGTCTTTTGCTGAAACTGAAGTTACCACAAATTTGGATTTCATTAGTTGCAAAAAAAAAATAGCAGCCGTAACAACAACAACAAAGACAACAATGACTTGTTTCATATTTGAAATGTACTATTTTTGAAAGTAGTTGAACACAAAATATTTTAATCTAGCTTTGATAATATAATTCTTCTTCTTTTCTTTCGGCTGTTCCCATTAGGGGTTGCCACAGTGGATCACCAGTTTCCATTTCTTCCTGTCCTCTGCATCTTGCTCTATCACACCAACCACCTGCATGTCCTCTCTCACCGCATCCATAAACCTTATCTTAGGCCTTCCTCTTTTCCTATTACCTGGCAGCTTCATCCTTTCCCAATATACTCTGCATCCCTTCTCAGCACATGTCCAAACCAAAGCAATCTCGCCTCTCTGACCAAACTGTCCAACCTGAGCTGACCCTCTAATATACTGATTCCTAATCCTTTCCATCCTTATCACACCCAGTGCAATTCTTAATATCTTTAACTCTGCCACTTCCAGCTCTGACTCCTGCCTTTTTGTCAATGCCACCATCTCCAACCCATGTAACACGACTGGTCTCACTACCCTCTTTGTAGATCTTCCCTTTCACTCTTACTGGTACCCGTCTGTCACAAATCACTCCTGGCACTCTTCTCCACCCATTCCACCCTGCCTGTACTCTCTTCACCTCTCTTCCACACTCACCATTACTCTGAACTGTTGATCCCAAGTACTTAAACCAATCCACCTTCTGCAACTCTACTCCCTGTATCCTCACCATTCCTCTATCCTCCCTCTCATTCACACACATATATTTTGTCTTGGTCCTGCTGACCTTCATTCCTCTCCTCTCTAGAGCATATCTCCATCTCTCCAGGGTCTCCTCAACCTGGTCCCTACTCTCACTACAGATCACAATGTCATCTGCAAACATCATAGTCCATGGGGTCTCCTGCCTGATCTCGTCTGTCAAACTGTCCATCAACATTGCAAATAAGAAAGGGGTCAGAGTTGATCCTTGATGTAATCCCACCTCCACCTTAAACTTAAAAACCTTAAAAGCTTTGATAATATAACTGAACACTGATATAAGTGTACATCTCTAACAAACAAAATAAATAAATACATAAAGAAATTAACCATATATGAAGCAAAAATTTCAAGGCATAAAAATCTAAATCACCCTTTAATTAATATTATTTCATACACAAAAATAAAGGATTGCCTCTTAGAAAGAACAATATAAAACTGCTGACATTTTACAAATTTTCTGCAAAATTTCTTAACTACTTAAAATTCTAGAGCTAAAGTGACCAGAATGGTAAGAAGGCAAAAAATTCTAATAAGTCGATGGCTTACGATATGAGCTATAAAAATGTATTTAAAACAAAGATTGAATATGTACATTTGAAGGAATGTCCATTCAAATATCCCAGACTACAAAGAGATGCTGATCATAAAGGTGTAGAAAAACCGTGTAAGGAAACATACTGCTGAATGTTATGGAAAATCAAAATCACAGCAACAACATTAAAAATGCACAATATCACCCTCATATGGAATTGTGGGGAAAAATGTTATCAACTAAAATGTTAGCAAAACATCATTTAACTAAAGGACATGAATGCAGGGTCCAGACTGAGGCAGGGTACAGAGGTAGCATTAGGAATAGCATGTGCCCATACACAGAATATGAAGGTTAACCCAAAATGACAAAGAACACATTGCAGAGTAATTGGATGCCCCACAGAAGGAAAGGCTCTGAATATGTTTTTTTTTATGGCCAGAGATGGACATCTAGAGGATTCTGGTGCCCCCATTTTTTCCCAAGGACTATCTCAAAGTAAGGAATGCAAGATAACTAGACACTGTGATACTTTTAAGATTACATAACAGTTCACATCTATATGGTAAAAATCATTAAAATGAAATTCTAGTTCATTGTCTGACTGATTTTCATGGGTGAATCTCCATCTGTTTGCCAGTGCTAAATCTGTACTTTTAGATGATAGGTACGCTCAGACATTGCGGCTAAGTGAAGGTATGCATAATAGTTAACCTTCTTCTGCTTATAGCTGCTGTGTTGTGATGTTTTTGGTGTGATCTTTCCCACTCGCATGTCTACATATCTTTCAGAACTGCATTTGCATCCAGTTTCTAGATATAAATCTGTGCTGTTAGATACTGGGTGTCTGATATAACTAATTAGTGATTCTGTGTGCCAGGCAATCTTCTGAGGCTAGGAACATGACTTGTGATGATTTGGTATCTGATGCTTAGCAATCTTCTCTTGTATCCAGTGTAGAAGTGCAGGGCAGCTAGAGTAACACAAGCTACTGCTGCACATTGAGGTATGTGTAATAAGTTGCATCAGAGAACTGCAAATCTTGGGGTGCATCCCTGAGTAGCACAGCAGCTTTAAAGCTCTTAAATTTGGCATGTGGATCACATGTTTAGGATATGAGTATGAATACCTTGCTTACAGACTCAGGTAGATTATTCTTTGCTTTTGTAGTTGTGAGTTTTTTTCTTTGTTCTGAATTACTCTCCTCCATAGTGAAGCATCCTTTAACCATAAATCCAGCTAGAGGGTAACCACACTTTTTCCAGAATCTAACCCTGAGGTTATAAGTACACTTTAAAATGGCACTTGCAAAGTATACATATATATATATATATATATATATATATATATATATATATATATATATATATATAAATACATATATCTCATTATATATAAAAAGAGAGAAAGACGTGTAAAGATGCTGTAGCAAATTATTTTCAATATACTTTAATAACATATAGTTAAATGACATTTGGCTATTGAAAGAAGAAGTCATGGTCTTTGTTTACTGTTTGAGGCAAAAGCACTATAACTAATTTGATAGTGTTTGTTTTTTTCCATTTTGTTCCATGTTTTCTGATTTATTGCATCACTCGATGTTTGCCATTTGATTGCAGTAGCATGCAGTATATTGGCTATAGCCTGCTAAGGATATGATGTCAGGCCAGCATCCAAATATCTACTGAAGGGCTTGAAGACCATTGTATAACATCAGTGGTTAGGGTGTGAAATCTTCATGACTTTCTTGTCATGTACATGTGCTCTGCTTGTGGTTTGAAGTGATCAACAGCTTGTGTTTCAGTAAGGCTGTTTAGATAAGTACCCTGCTAAGACAGCATTCACCTTTACCTGTTTTTTTTTTTCTTTCTGAAGAAATCACTCTAGTTTTCAGGAAAATATGTTATTTAATCTAGGAAATGTATTTATGTGGATGACACTATAAAAACAGTTTGTCAGTAGTTTATTTTTTATTACATTTAACTGTTGTGGCCATATCAGGTACCTCAGACCACAACATCATTGTCTGTCATTGATACTGCCATTGCTCATTGAGAAGCTGTTTAGCACTTGCAGTAGTTAGCCATGACCTCTCTAGCTGGTGGGTTGTCCTTATTGGCTAAGGGAGAAATGCCTGGTGGAAGCATACAATTATGTACCACACAGCTGACCTTCAGTGTCTAATTCCATGAGAACAGACTCTTCCTTGGGTCACCATTTTTTTTTTAGTGGTCTCTTAGGAAAGATAGAGAGTTAGGCATATTTCTTCTCCTGTTCCACAGATGAAGGACAGGGAAGGCTGTCTGGCTTTTGCAAATGACTTGTTCCAAGCCTTTCCTTCGTTTAATGTTGAACCCACATTGAATGGTATGTGAGAACTGCAAAATTATGGTTTGGAGTCCTTTTAGTACTTCTGTTTCTGCCTATCAAACAAAACTATACTTTCCTTTAACAAATAATACTTTTTGCTATGAAGCTTAAATACTACTGTAATGTGCTGAATAAAAGACTGTTTTTTTTTTTGTTTGAAATGATCCCAAATGTCTGCAGAACAGGAATTTACATGTCTGCACTCAATATCCATACATTTCTCCCTGTCTACAGATACAATATTTTCTCCTTTTTCAGATAAAGTATGCTCGTAATCAGCAATTAACTTGTAACTACCTCATTTACTTCCAGTATCTCAACCACCTAACTCTTTTAAGCATCACCCAGTCTTCTACGCATTCACATAAACTAGGTCCGTATTTGCAGGGCATAACAAATTATACATGAAGTATTATTAAAGGCTGATATCATGTCATCTCTGAGGGACTTCATTTGAACAAGTGTAGCATTATATATTAGCAGATACAGTAAACTCTCAGTTAACCGAAACTCAAGCTACCGGCACGCTTAAGCAACTGGCAAAAAAACAAAGAAATACAATACAATTTCATGCACTGTACTGTCTGCCCCCCCCCCAATAGAAACATACATTACGTTTTTAGTTTTAGAGTTTTAAAAAGGAAGATAGGAATAAATTCCCTCTCTCGCCAGCCTAACAGGTCAAACCAAACAAATAGTATCGGGTACAGTATTAGTAAGGCCTATTTTTAACAGTAACTCTCAAGCAACCTGAAACTACAGTTATCTGGCATCTACCAATACCCATGGTTGCCGGTTAACTAAAAGTTTACTGTACTCAGCAGAAATCACATGAACAGCTGAGAGAAAGCTAATTGAGTTTAAATGTTATGTTCCACTTCCATGCATACAGGAAAGCTTTTTCAGGGCTAATTTTAGTTTCACAGGCCTAAGGAATATTCTTAGCTTAATACAGAGTGACAGGAAATAACATTTATATATATATATATATATATATATATATATATATATATATATATATATATATATATATCATACAGAGAAAGCGGGAGCCATATAGTCTGAATGTGTTATCATTTGCAGGTATCTTGGAAAATATGTTACTACCAGATCAAAAATCACCTCAAATAATATTTAATGATCCAAGTCAAAGTCAAAAGCATTTCTAAGGACTGAAATCGGAATTAAGATAAATGCCAAGTTCAAATGGATAGCTTAAAAGAGGAGAGAACTTAAATGATTTCATGTCAGGACAGACCCTGACCGTGACCACAAAAAAGCAATGTGAAAGATGAGATAAAATGTCAGGAGGCTAGTCTTCGAATTCCAGTAGACTACATGACAGGGTAAATTATCCACTTTTGCATCAAATGAAGCAGTTTTGCATGACAAACAAGCTGTTGAATGACAAAATGATTAAGGTAATCAAACATCCACACGCTGGAAAGAAAAAAAAAACAAGGACATGCAGTCTAATGTTTCTGCCTCATAGTGTTTGGCACTTCATTTTGTTTTTTCAGTATTATGGCTTGTGTGTGTAGTGTGTACATCCTCTGACCATGTGGAATTTTAGTCCCTGCATCAGTTTCATGCCACAGCTGAAAGGGTAATACTCTAAACTGACTTGGGTTCTGTAGGCTAAGTGTAATTGTATCTTGTGATAGACAACGGTGTTCTAAGGGACTAATCAGGCTACCTTGTCTGTACTGACTGCTATTTTAGGTTTAGGTTCTCCCTAAATCTAGAACTGGATAAGGTATGGTAAATAAACAAGTGAAAAAAAATGTATGAACAAATAAGAAAAATGCAAATATGACAGTTTTAATTACTGGCAACTAGCACATCATGATTAATAATCTCACAAGTGAAAGAGAAATGTTAGTTGAGATTTTACATAAATTTAACTTGGAATTAATGAAAACAATGGCCCATGCTAAAATGTACAAATGGTTCTCATGTACGTATTACATGACATGAAAGAAAATGTTAAGTGACTGCTTTGCCAAGTTAAGATCAACAAATAATGGTAAAGCAATCCTGGTGTCTGACTTGTAAGTTTTGAGTTCTATGATCTAGTCAATAGCTTTGATTATGAGTGTATAACTGTATCAGCACCCTAGGTTAATGCACTTGCAATATCTACTTCAACAGACACTGGAACACCAGTAATATTCAAAACATTCTACATGCCTGAAGTATATTTTTTAATTAAAATGTTAAAGTTCCAACACTGAAGAGCAAATGATTCAAAAAGATTTGCAGCAATTAATGTATCTATGATAGTAAAGGTAACCCTTTTGACTGCAGCACTGTGGAATGTTTATGTACATTGCCAGATGAACAGTCAGAAAACATTGTTATTTTAATGCTGAGAACTAAGCTTATGAGCTGCTACTCAACTTAATTCTGTATTCTAGAATTTGATTCAATCTGCCTCCATTTGCAATGTGTCTCTGTCAAAGTCAGTTAGCCAGGTGGTGCTCCAAGGTCATTTCACAGAAGGGATAATTCTATATATTGAGTTTATTCAAACAATCACACACATGCACACGCACACAAATGAAGAGTTATATGTGTTAAAAGGGTTCTACAAAGTTAGCAATTTTTTTGTTTTGTTTTTGACTGAGAGGCTCCAATCATTTGACAACTTCATTAACCATTGTAACCCATGGATTCTGGTAATTAAATTTATTTATTTATTATTTATTTTATAATTGTTAACTGCGAAAGTCCGACTGGACACAGATCCTTTTCCAGTTGAGGCCCAGGGAGAAAAGCTCCCATTTACAAAATAGAAATGAAGATGCAGTAAAATTAGGAGTACAAATACATAAATACAGTACAGTTAAAAATACCACAAGCATTGACAGTCAGTTTGCTGTACACATTGAGTAATAGATGTTATATAACAAGACTAAGCAAATACATCTTAAAAATACATGTGATTTGAATGTCTAACATAGTTAAAAGTAATAATTTAAGATGGTAAATAAGTAGGGTCGGCAAAATTAGTTTAGTTAATATGCACACATTATGGAGAGAAATCACATGTGAGAAACCTGGTTAGTAGTTTCACTATGTAGTTGAGGAGAGTGAGTTGAGTAGATTCAATGATTATGGGAGTTACTGTGGGAAATGCAAAGTTAATAGCTAGGGTTTGTTTTGGTCCAGTTTGTTGCATTTTCAGTCCCCTCAGGCTGTAGCTATTTTATCTTGTGGATTGTTCTCCTGGTCTATTTCTGCTCAAGTACTTCATGGAGTCTGTTGCTGAACTGAGCATTTGCTTTATTATTT
The DNA here is from genome assembly GCF_019279795.1 of Protopterus annectens. Lineage (NCBI taxonomy): Eukaryota > Metazoa > Chordata > Ceratodontiformes > Protopteridae > Protopterus > Protopterus annectens. The sequence goes on along the minus strand of NC_056726.1, from coordinate 229,755,693 downwards.
CATGGAATGCCCAAGTTCATGCCTCCTGTATCTGTTGGCCATGTATCTGTTCTTTTAAAGCAAGTTGTTCCGATTGATGGCATTACTTGGGGAAAGCCTCACTGAAGACACTGTGAGGCAATATTTATGATTTTGTTGAATTTCAATTTGTGAGAGCTATGTTTGTGATCTTAACGTGTTTTTGGTGGTTATGCTGAGCTCTTTTTATTAAATATAAAGAAATGGTAAAAGCTAAACCAAGCTTTTCTCTCCTGATTTCTCACCTTTGGTTGCAGACTGACAGTTTAGCTGATTGTGGATATCATTTTTTTTAGCTGAAATGCAGTTAGCTGTGGTGCATTTTCTCCAGCTCAAAAACATTTGTTATGGACATTACATTCTCAGCCTTTGTCTTTTCTCCAGAATAAGGAAGAACCAGGAAACAGGCAGGATCAAATACCTTATAGGAAGGGCTCTGTTTAAGAGCAGGGATCTGTTTCTGTGTGGATGCTTACATCAGAAGGGGAAATATATGAGAAAGCTTGGAATGCCTATCCCTACTGCAGGGCAATTATTACAAATCAGTACATGAAAGACGATTTCTTAATTATAATTAAAACTTTGCATAAGACAGTCCTAGGCATTCAAGACAATGTACACAATTTAGATCCAAACATTTGAAAGAATGAAGCTATCGTTTACATAGACACTGCAGATCATAATGAAGTGCTTCCATGGGATTACAAGCCAGAATCCTAAACATTGTTAACATCAACATCCTGGAAAAGTTTGTTCATTCTCCTACCAGGGGTACAAAAACCCTTGATCTTGTACTTACGAACATGGGGGAGGGGGGCAGGTGTTCCTCACCCAATGTAATATCTTCACTCGTCAGATCTGGCCATAAGGCAGTATTACTTGAAATAAAAATTATATCCAATCCAGGGATCCATCTAAACCAAAAACATTTATGGACTATTCTAAGACTAACTTCTCTCTCTACTAAGCAGCACCTTGGCCAACTTCCAAGCACCCTAAAATCCAGTTAAGACCATAGAATACACTGAGCTGTTTACAAAATCTCTGTACAGTCATATTCATAACTGTACAGAGTGAGCTGTGGCCACTCTTCCTAAGAATAAGACAAACACAAAAGATAAGCCACCCTGCTAGAATCACAACATCAAATGGTTACACCTTATTAGAATAAAACATTGGCCAAGCATAGGAGGAGCAAAGTCAGACATAATAAAATCTCCCTGGCTTAATCTTAACAGGCAGCTAAAAGGGTTAATTAATATTTGGAGAAAAAATAGCTTTTCAGGCAAAGGACAACCACAAATGTTTCTACAGCTATGTCCATAACCTCACAGGAAATTCATAACAATGAGCAGAACTTACTGTAAATGGCATCACCCACACTGAACCAGAGGCTATTGGCAACCTTTTGGCTGACTGATTCAGCTGAAAATTTTCCTCTCACTCCCCCTCTGACAGTCCAAAGGAAATACCATATAACACAATCCCCCCAACCATTACTAGGGAACAGGCCATCAATGCACTTTCCAAGGCCAAAAACACTGCATCAGTGAGCCATTATAACATACTGGGATGCTTATTAAATAGCATGTAACATGACCTCTCTGGTCCACTTGAATCAATTTTCAACTGGAGCCTTCAGTGAGATTTTGAGCCCAAGGAATGGAAGACAGCTACAATCATTCCCCTTCACAAAGGAGGTCCAAACACTTATCCGGGTAACTACAGGCTCATATGTAAGGCCATGAAAAGAATCATCATGGACATGATAAATGAGGACATAGGTAACCTGGAAACATTGGACTCATCACAGTTTGACTTTGTTAAAGGAATGTTATGCCAATTAAATCTGGTGGAATTTTTGGAGAGGGTCACCAAACCAGTGGATGAAGTTAAGACTGTGCAAACAGCTTACCTCAACCTGGCAAAGACTTTTGATACAATACGCAACACAGGCATTATAGACAAGTTCTCTAAAGTAGGTATAAACCCTTTTATTACCTGATGGATAGACAGCTGGCTCACTGATAGGATCCAGGAAGTCAAAATAAGTGAGACCACCTCCACCAACAGGCCAGTCATTAGGGGAGTACCCCAGGGCTCGGTACTAGGCTCGCTCCTTTTTGGCATCCATTTCTCTGAAATGGAAACAAATGCTGAAGGTTTATGGCTGACTAGGTTTGCAGATGATTGCTGCAGACACTAGCATTTTTGAAGAAGGTTTATCTCTCACTAACAAATGGTGCAAAGCCATGGTCTTTAAGTCAATGGTACAAAATGCATAATTGATCCCTTTGGGAATTCAACCATCCTGGATAATTACCATCTTGATAATGCACCTCTAAGAACTGACCCACTGATCAGGGATCTCGGTGTGCACGTAGACTGTAGCCTTACCATCGACCACAACATGGTCACAGTGGTGAAGATCCTTTTATGTTGTGCAACTTATAAGTAAGGCATGGCATAGAGATTCAAAAACATCATTGTTCCACTGTACTCTGCTCTTAGCAGACCAATCATAGAGTACAATGCTCCCTTTGGTACGTACCTGACCAGGCATATGCAACAACTACAGCAGCCTCAAGGTTCCTTACAAAATTGATACAAGGAGTAACAAACCTACATTATGCAGAGCAACTGAAAGTCTTTTCCCTCTGTTCAGTCTCCTATAGATTGCAGAGGGGTGATCTCTGCCTTGCTTACAAGGCATCCACAAACCCCACATTTATGAACCTCCTACATATTCATAAGTCAAGGAGTACCATAAATACAAAGTCTAGGAACCTGAATGTTATATGTGATTTAAACAGAACATGCTGGAGGGACAGATATGTGTCCAAGAGACTGTCCCTCCTATGGAACAGGCTTCCCATCCATGTGAAGCCAGGTTCATCTATGACCAAGTTTAAGCACAACCTAGACAAGTTGATGGGGAATGGGTAATTTACACTGGGCCTGTCACCCATGTTCCTTAGGAACAGAAGTAGCTTATAAATGTCTGGCCCTCAATGTCCTATTTGGATACAGGACATCATTATTCTTTTGGGAAAACTTGGCTAGGCTTAGAAACCCCCCCACCGGTCATTAGCCTAGTAACAATCTATTAATCTATGAATCTATGAGATGAAGATCCTGTAAAATAAGTCTGCCAAGATAGTTTGGGGCCTCTGGACCCTATTTAGAAGAAAGAACTAGCAAACAAAACAGATTGTCCATACATATGTGCCTACAAAATGGTGATTTGAAATTTTAAGTGCTTGGGGCTTCAAAGCAAAGTGGAAAGCTTTATACATAAGCAAGAGAATTGATAGTTTAGAAATATCTGTAGGCAGTTGTTCTGCTATCTCAATAAATGAAATCATTTGACCATGGATGACATTTATTATTTGGAGATTGAGACCAAAATGCAGCTAAATGAGATGAGAAAGGAATGACTGTAGGGGAAGACTGTCTGTTGAAAAATACTTTTTCAGAAAAGCACTTAAAAAGATGATTTTCTTGAGAACCCCATATTTAAATTTGGCTAGCTATGCTTGTGAACACATACAGAATGATAAAATAAGCACTAAGATTTTAGCCAGTGCTAAAAACAAAATGAAATAGTTAGGTCTAAAAAATGTATTCTGATTGTTGAACAAAAGATGGAAGTGAAGCCTCCTGTACTACTAATCGAAAGAGGCAACTCCTAAATGCTTTAGCCCATGCATGGGTGCCCCTCAATTACCTATGATATGATGCTAGTTATTCTCAATAGGGGTAATATTAAATTGCAGAGCATGTGATGGGTAAGGCCACTTTAAGAGCAAACAGGATAGGCTAATTCAAGCACCAAAAGAGAAATTGATAAAGCTTATAATGGCTCACAATGGCAGCTGGCCTAGTACTCTCTGTGAAAATATGGAAAGTGACAGAATAACAGACTAGGAATTAGAATAATAGAATGTGAATTGACATGCATTTTTCTAGAGTAATATAAGTACATAACACTAATGTTCTTTATTCATTACATATTAGGGTTATCACCTGTCCCTCTTTGTGAGGGACAGTCCCACTTTGGGCAGTTTTGTCCTGCGAAAAAATCTAAAAAATGGCAAATGTCCTGAGATTTTAAGACAGAAAATATTTACTAAGTTTTCTTTCTTAGTTGCATAAAACAGTTATTTTGTATCTGAAACACCTAAATATTATAATAAATAGCATAAACAACTCATGTGCTACAAGAATAAGTTTTTATTTGGACAAAAACAGTGGAGTTCTGTCCTTTGCACTTCCTCTGGCTATGTCTGTCCTGCAAAATTGCACGTTTCTACAAAAAATGTCCCACTTTGGGCATTTGAAAAGGTGGCAACCCTATTACATATGATCTGCTACCTTTCTCCCAAACAGCCAGTTATAGAAGTTATTAGAGGAACAGAGCAAGACGTTCACATAAAATCAAGGATGACTCTGTAAAGCAAGTCTATTGAGAGGTATAGATTATGCTGTTAGCAAAAAAGCTGTATTAAAAAAGAAAATAAATTAATAATGGAAGATAATAGAAAATCAAATTCTCATTAACCTGATATACTGAGGAGATAAGTATTGGTCAGTATTTGGATTAGACCTTCCTACACTTTACCATAGAAATAACATGCGTTGATTTAGGCAAATGGCCTGTTTTCACTTAAGACTGTATTTTTTGCTTTTCTCACAAGGGTTTGTCACACAGTAAACACCTAAATACTACAAATATTAGGATGAGCGAGCTCAAATAATGATATGCATCTATCTTTCTATGGGTATATCTGCCTTTCTCTCTCTCTCTTTCTTGATATTTATCTATCTATCTATCTATATATATATATATATATATATATATATATATATATATATATATATATATAGATTCACTTCATAACACTGAAAGCTCAAAACACTGAAAATGAGAAAACTTCATAATATAGAAGAGCAAAACACCGAAGATTCAAAACAATGAAATTCAAAACACGGAAACTAAAAGCAATGAAAGCAGAAATCATACATATACTGAGTTTAAACAACATAAATCTTAACACTTTCCACGAAGTGTAAGCAGGGAGGTAACCCCCCCTGCACTCCACATGTGGGGGGCTGCACCCCCCCACCCCCTGCTACTTAAATATATCAACTCCAAGGTTGCACTTAATGTAGTGAAGTGCAACCTTGGAGTTGATATATATAAGTGGCAGGGGGTGTGGTGAGTTACTTGAGAAATAAACTTGAAATTACAAACATCAGAAGGCACAAAGACGAAACCAGAATGTCTACAAGTCCATTTTCAAAATAGTCAGCATTACCCAGTGTACCTTACCGGTAAGACATGTCCAACTAATGTTTTGCACCCCCCATGTGGGGGGCTTGCGCCTCCTACACCCCCTGCTAATTATATATACAAACTCAGAGATCACACTATAGTAAGGAAATAGGTACATTTCCCGATCCCCTCTGTAGTGTAATCTCCATGCAGAACATCAGCTTCACAACAGCGAATGCACACTAACATTCGAAGTTGTGGAGTTGATCAATTTTGTTTCGTTGTATGCACATTTGCAAACTGCAATTTGAGCATGTGCATCTCGATACACTGCACTTCACCAAAGTCATAGTAAACCATATATATATATATATATATATATATATATATATATATATACACACCAGTAATATTTCACATATTTCACTGTCACTAGCAAAGTAAGCTGTAGCAGCATTTGCAACCATTTTCTTATCTGTCCGATGGCATCTAAGTTTTGTTTGCAATACACAGTGTCTAAATTTCTTTAACTGCATTTCATTCTACAAGTAACATGGATGCAGTGTTGTCCATGTTCTCACATTAAAGGAAACACATCTACTGAACCAAATATAGCCACCTATGTTAACCTAAAGCATGTGTACTGACTGTGTTAGGAAATTAAATTCTAGTTATCAAAACATGCTTACACTATGAAAGCTTATGTTCTTTATATGTAGAAAACATTTGCAGTAGGTTCATACTAATTTTACCTGTGAGTATTATTAAAACATTCAGCACTGACATGAACATGTCTAGACAGCCTTATACTTTAGTTACCCACAAAGCTTGAAATTATTTGATAGCTTAGATTATTACCAGAGGCAAACATAGTAGTGATAGAGAGTAACAAGGATGCCTCACAGCTAGAGGTTCTCTGTTTTAATTTTTGACTGAGGTGTATTTTCTATAGAGTCTGCATACCCTGCCTTTATTCATCTGGGTTTATTCTGGGTACTCTTCTTTTCTTCATATCTCAAAGACATGTAGGTGTTGGACTGGTGACTCTGTGTTTTCCATAGCTATTTTGTGAAAGTGAGTGCGTGTGTATGTGTGTGTCTGAGCTATATGATGCAGAAAAAAGACCTGTTGATCCACTTCCATTTCCTATTTGTCTAATGATTCTACTATGAAACACTTACGTCCTGAATGCTGAGAAGCTGAAAGAATGAAAAAATGCCTGAAACACGAGTGCACACTCCTGAACATATTACACACACACACACACACACACACACAGGCACACGCACACACGCACACACACGCACACACACACACACGTGCGCGCACACACGCACACGCACACTCACACACACACACACACACACACACACACACACACCAAATCCACAGTTGATGAAGAAGGTGCAAGCTCCCAAAACAAGAGAATCATTGTTGGAGCACACTTAGGAACCACACTAGCAATGATTTGCTATTGGAAACAGAGTTCAACGTTATACATTTCATGTTTTTTTTTTCTTCATGCTACTGAAACTCAAGAAACTTCACCTTGATAAAGTGTAGCAGAACATTGTCTAAAATACTCTATGGGTGTTGCCAGCTGTTCAAGGGTTTTCAACAGGAGTAAGATTCTACTCAGAAGCACTAGATATTTGGATTAACAACAAAATTATCTCTGAATGTTTTCCAGAGTAAAATACGGTTCTGTTATTTTTAAAACATAATATAAATGCAGAAGAAATATGGCTTATAGAAGTGCTTGGTGAGGATTTTATTATTTCTTTCTATGTCAAAAACCCAAGGATAACCACAAAATTAATAAGCATAGTGAGGTTGGCTTAGACATAGCTAAGAAATAAATTCACATTGGCTTATTCAACTGTCCATACAGTTTGGTAGAACATATACTGAATAAAGTTTTTTTTCAATCTTCCAAGTGCATAAAGTAACAAAAAAAAGTAAAAGACAAACTGACAGATACTTTGACATCAGCATAAACTGTATTGTTATGTAGCAAGGCTTCTCCCAACCATGAAAGCAACATTTCAGACAGGTCAGCTGAAGGTTCCAACTGACAAATAACAGTAACAAAATAGGTGATATTTCAGGATTAAACATCAGGTTCAGTGCACAGCAAATATGCCATTTATTGAGCTGAGAAGCAGTCTTGGTTGGCAGAGGGATAAAGAGATGAGGGTTGTATTCTTTGTTTGTCAAAGTTAATATATGTTTAAAAAGGAAAATACTATTTCACTGTAAATCATGATTTATAAATAATTTTCCTCACATGTGTCTTCTTGCATGCTTCAGTTGCTCGGTTCCTGTAAGTCATCGCCTAAACTGGCATCTTCATATTGGATAACTACTGCTGAGAGTTTTGGAAACGCCTGCATATTAAATAGTCAGTGAATTGCTTAATATAAGTATTCATTGCTTTGCAATGAGGAAACTAAAGTAAGTTTTTGTTGTAATTATTATCATTTTCAGTACATAGTAATTCTGAAGATGTGGTTGCATACTGTGAAAACAAAGGAGGTTAGTCACCGTCATTGCCTGACATTACACTAGTAACTGATAAATTAACTATCAGTTATCCTTTGTCTTCAAAAATGAAATAATGGCTACTTAGAGTTAGTTAATTTCAGCCTTATATCTGACAGGTACAATAAACTGGAAATTAAGCCATTTTACTATTAATACTTGAGAACAACTACGGTGAATGCTCTATGCATCAATTACTGTGTGATGTCAACTGCAATCAAGCTACTGTACACAGATGAATTAATGTTCCTACGGAGAAAGCACTGCTGCACAGACTTTTGGTGTACTTCTCATGAACTTTTCTAAATGGATTCATTCATTAGCAATACCTCCTGTTTTGGAAATGACACTTTAGCATAAACACAGCAAGGCATAGTATCTTAATTAATTAGTGCCACTTCTTATGTTGCACTGCCTTCTATAATTATTATTGTTTTTCCAGAAAGTGTTTCAGTTTACAACATCTGTGATATAAGTTTAATATTTAATATGTTTGAATTAAGTACAAAATGAGTGTATGACAGCAGTGGTTATTATTTCATAACTAAATGTTAACTATTAAGAATGCAGTATGACTGTTACAGGTAAATTTAATGTTGCTTATTTGGTATTCCTTTTTTATAATGGTTAGTGTTTGGCTTTTACCATACAGTCTCTTGTTCTTTTTATTCAAAAACTTAGTTCAGGACTCCATATTATGCTCCAGCATTCCTTCAGGAAGAAAAAAAGCTACTTATTTAGAAAAACGAAACAATTCATAATTGTGGAAGTATCAGTACTAACACAGTGATTTTCAGACACCACTGTAGATCCCCAGCACTCATCACGAAGAGATGAGATGGTGTTAGATTCTGTTCCACAAAGACAAACATTAAATGTCTACAACAAAGAAATGGGAAAGGACTTGATCAATGAGGAGGTGACAGCCATCAACTAATATCAATAGCAATGCTTTCCTGTAAAAAATGAACAGAGAATGAAGGAAGCAACAATGAGAGAGAGAGAGAGAGATGGTATCAATAGCACTTACATATCTAATTCTGAAGATGAATATAAATAAATTGAGATCTAGACCCTTCTTGGCCAGGATATGAACTATAAACTTTAGTGTAGAAAATATGCAATTAAAAAAATAGTTTAGTTGTTTCTTGATAAAAATGCTACTCATATATACTCATATATGCACTGTCTTAATATACATACATTGCAACTGTACTTGCCAGTTAATGAATAAATTCTGGACATCTAGAAGAGATGTGAAATTCTTAGTCCAAATAAAATTAAAAAAATGTATGCACACGTACAAACACGCACAGACACAACATTTCCCTCTCTGTACGTTTTTTTAACTGAAAAGACATATTTTGTTGTAGTGCTGTGATGACCTCCTTTCTATATTTTCATAATTGTGTACACTAGAATTGGAAAATGCAACGAATGACATCTCACTACAGTTCAAACACATCTTAGACAGTTGAATTACAATTAACAACATATCAAAAGCTAAGCTAGATCTATTTACCTATAAAGCTGGTTAGATGTTAGTTCCAAGAAAAAGGACCTTGTTGTATATTTTAAGGCTACATTAGGTTCATCATAAACAAAATAAGCTGATATAGGTTTAACCTCAATGGAATAGCCATATATAGTGAATTTCTTTTTTACTTGGTTGCTAGAAACCATAAGTACTTTCAGGTATGGTCAAGCCATGCAGAGCTGTGCTAATAAGGGCCAAATGTACAATAATAATGAAAACACAGTCACTCATGTCAGTTATGGACCAGGTTTATAAGAATAATTTTAACAGTATATATGACCTTACCCTTTGATTTGCATTTCTTTAGTCTTATCCTTTAAGGTCCCAAATGCACAGTAATTGGTAAACTACCAGTCAACTTACACTTGTTTGGTTTGTGAATGAGAAGAGGCCAAGGACAGGTAAATCCAAACTGCATGATCCCCTGCCTAAAAGTGATTGGTGAGTTCTGAATTCTTAGATTTATGTCAGATTCATGTCCTAGATTACAACCTGAAGTGTCGATTTAGAAGAGTGTAGACCCACTGTAGCCCGATGGGTTTGTTACACTACTTAATTCCATGTATCTTTAGAAGGATATCAACCATGCACGTGAGAGACATACAAATTTCTAAGCAAGAAAATGTAGGGTCTCCAGCACATCATACACTGACAGACTGAAGTCACTATCACTATACTCAGTAGCATACAGACTACTTGGAGGAGATTTGTGCCTGGTCTGCAGACCAATCTCAGAGTCAAACCTAATGGAAATGCTGCACATCCGCAAGTCAAATGGAACAAGGGTCACCCATTCCAGGGAACTTAATCTGGTCTGCGACATAAATAGGACTTGCTGGAGAGACAGATATGTCTCTCAGAGGTTGCCACTCATCTGGAAGAGGCTACCAATTCACATCAAACAGAGTCCCTCTATGAACCTGTTTAAGCATAGCCTGGATGACTGGATTGGAAACCATAAATTTCTGTGGGGTATTTCACCTATGACTCTCCTAGATATGGGCAGGCCTTCTAAATAAAATCTCAAGTTTTGGCAAGATCCTTTAAATTGGGTCTCTCTAATATTATATTGTTTACACATGGCTAGGCTTATAAAGACCTTTGGGTCAATAGCCCAGTAACTACCTATGAACCTATTTATGTAAGCATGCATTTTCTAAAACATATTAAGTCTGAAACGCAAATGTATATCATTATTTAGTGGTTTCAATCCATAGTGATTTATCAGCAACCCACAAATTTTATAAGGAACAATCCAAATATATGAGGCAAAAATCCAGAAGTTCTTTGAAAATCTGTACAGTTGAGAGCTGTATGAGAGCTGTGCTCATACTTAACAATTCTTGGAATATCATATGGTTGCTACCAGAAACAGTGAAAACTTATTTAGCAGGTTCTTCAAGCAGGAAGTAAATTGTGGGATAATAACTCAATGGAGTTCATAAACAACCATGGCAGAGTTAGCTATCTGGTGATGCAAACTTTGACTGTATATGATTGTCACCATTAAAGTGAAACCCTGACTCATGTGCAAAATGGGGAAAAAGGGGTTGTAGATGGATCAATGAGAGTGTAAAATAGAATGACAAAGATAACAATATAAGAAAAGCCAATTTTAGACCATTAGCCAAATATCTAAATTAAAAGGTAACTTAGAGGGAAATTGGAAATGAGGCACCTCAGGTGTACAACAATTTTATAGCAGTAAAGGAAAATAGAAGGATTGCAAAAAATAATAAGTTCAAACCACAAGGAAAAAGAAACTGAAACAGTGACAGCAAATGACCATTAGTGGGAAGATAATATAGAAGGAAGGGAGGCAAAGTATTTTAGAGATGAAACAATAACATAATGGTGAAGTAAGGTCAGGGAAATACACAGAAGACTGGACATTGAGAAGAGTGATACAGAACTTGAACTGGAAATCAAAATGATGATGGGGATATGGAAGGTTTATAAATCACAATAAAAAATATGTTTGAGGAAGAATGGAATTCTATTGGTTAGAGAGAGAGAAAGGAGAAATGCTTTAGACTGGGTATTAAAGGAAAGGTGGGGAGAAAATATGTGAAGAAAACAAACAAAAAAAACAAAACAAAAGCAAGGCAATGTTGAAAGAGAAGGGAAAGAAGAGGAGGCAGTTGAATAAGTCCGCACCATAAACAGGGAGGGTAAAGTTCACATGGAGCTAAGAAGAATAAGTTGCGAAGGAAAACTGACAGAAGAAGAAGAAAAAAGGAAGAACATTGATAGGTCAATGAACAATAAAGAGGAAAGAGAAGTCATAAAGGAATTAAACTGATGGAAATCAAAGAAAATTAATTACCCCACACAGTTTTATAAGGCAGTAGTAAGAGAAAGAGATGAAGATATATCCAGGATGTACAATTTAGGAAGGGAGGACTGAAACCCAAGATAGTGAATGAGCAAAGGACTTTGTTAATTCCCAAGGGAGTAAGACAAAAGATGTGATTGCCCTATACCCATCTTCATGATACACCTGGTATTAGCTATAATTCTCAGAATGAAAGTGGCAAAGATTATTATCAAAATATATAAGTGAAAAGCATATCATATTTATTAGTTGAAGATTCTCAACAGACAGCTGGCAGGAAAGGTATAAGAGCAAACAGGCAGGTGTCATTATTTGATTGGCATCTAAAAATTGTAACATCCTTAAGGTGCTGCTCATGTTAAGGATCTTTAAAGAGAAACGGGTAGAAGAGATATTCCAGAATTCAGCAAGAGTTGTATGCAGAAATTATTTGGCAACAATAATATTAAACGGAGAACAGGTAGGCATTATTCAGACTGAAAGAGGGATTAAGTAGTGATTCCCACTATTACCAAGTTTAGTCATTACTGCAAAGGATATATTGGCCATAGAGATGAGAGTTGCACTAGAGGAATATGAAAACCAAGGAAGAGGACTACTATATCCCTACAGTTTGCAGGTAGCTGCATACAAGTGGTCAGATAACTGGACAGAGCAGAGCATATAGTATTGCAGTAATTGAAAGCTTCTGGACTATGATATTAAGGATAATAGACAAGGAAGACCAATGGAATAAACATCTACAGAAGAAAGGCACATGGCAAAACTCTTGGGGTTAGATAATTGCGTTATTGTAATTAAAAAAATGAGAAGAATATTATGGGAATATAGTAAAAGAATTAGAATAGATTCTAAGAAGATGGAAATAGAAGATGCCACTACTGTCAGTAACAGAAAAAAAATGCACAAACAATTCTACAAATGACAATAAGTTAAGGGCAGTGTCTCACACAGAGAGACATACCTGAGGTATAGAGGCAGAAAGTAAGGAAATCCCAAAATCCAAAAGTATATAATAAAAACATGTCAAAAGTAAAAAAAAAACCTAAAAAAAAACAAAGACAAACTTACTCCCGGAGTACCCAACATTGTAAAAATGAAAACCAAGGACAATATGTTTAACCAGTGGATAAGGCAATAAGTGAAAGTGGTAGAGGAAAGAAAAAGAATGTTTTAAGACAGATGAACAGGAAAACCAAAATAAAATTGAAAGATACATAAGACAGAAAAAAATATGAACTTCAACAACTAGTGAGGAAGGGTGTCTGTGAAGAGAATGTCTGTCTCAAGAACTACTTTTGGAAAAGGAGATGAGAAGGGGAAAGGAAAGAGGAGGAGAATAATATGATAATTGGTGGTGGATTCATTTATTTGGACCACTTTTCTTAATTTATGTCAAAAAGTAAGAATGAAAAGGAATATAGCACCAGGTACAATGTAGGTGGTAGAAGAAGAACAGAATACAATGGGTGCTGAGAAAACAGAGTCTAAAAGAAGGAGAACAAATAGAGAATCATATAGCAGATGCTTCCTATCATTATTCAGAGTGAAACAACCTGACATAATGGAAAACTAAGTGCTAATGATGTTATACTAATGAAACTGTAACTATACACGTCTTCTAGGAATGTGTGTTGAAATACATGGGAGTGAAGTAAAAGAATAAAAAAAAATGGGAAAGAGAGATGAGTTATTTGCCTTTAGACCTGATATTCACAAACAGAACAGATGCAAAGGTAAGAAAACCGACATTAATTATATAAAGGGTTAAAGCTAAAATGTATATAGGTGAGTCAAGACTGAGGCATTATAATACCCTAAGGAAAACAAGAAGTGCATATAATATGTTGACAGAATGTCAACAAGTTGGAAGATGGTATAAAATTAGGTGTATGTTCAAACTGGTGATACATCCAGTTGATGAAAGTGCAAAGAACAATGAAAGTAGTGGAAGGGGTGAAGTGATGAAGAGCTGGGGCTACAGAGAGTTGATAAAAACTAGGGCTTAGAAAGCAAAGAAAAGTGTGACAACCAACGACAAGGGGTAGATGGAGCATATTGTACCTATGGAGCATATTGTACCTACCGATCTAGGAAATATGGAATCGGAAGAATTGACGAACAATAGTTACTATTGACAATTATAAATCTGGGGTGCATGCAAAGGCACAACACATGTGTTCTTTGGTTTCTGGTTATCACCAGAGCAGAAAAACATTGCTTCTTTTTGAATGAACACCACAATAAAGGAGGAAAAGTGGAGCATGGTGGCAGAAGAAAGCCAATATTTTACATATAAATAGATAATTAATTTATGCAATGGCTCAGTTACAGAAGGATCAGGTTACTACATTGTAGAAAATTATGAAGACAGAGCAATGTCATTTAGATGATTTGGAAAACAAATTATGAAAAATAAATATGTACATTCTGTGCATCAATGAAGATACCCATAATTGGGGCTTAAGTGGATTTATAAGTACTATAATGAAAGATGTAATGCACATTCATCAGCACTTAAACCAGGAGAGTGAGTAGGTATACAAGGTAGGACCCATCAAACAAAATGACAAGGGTCCTTGCATTGTGCTTATTACAGTCACTTTAGAATATTCATTGGACAGGCCAACACAAACTGGTGAACATATTTGGGAGTCCCCAGAGACAAAATACAAATGACATTAATAGAAGGATTTTTCAAAACAACTTCACATACTGAAGGCTATGCAGTGGCTTATTTTTTACCCAGTGGTATTAGTGTCCTGGTCCATATGACTACTTTTCAACCCATGTCAGGAGGAAATCAAACAGTTTCTTGTCAGGACAACTCAACAATTTGTGATTTTAAAAAGAAGACAATTAGAAGACAGTTTACTGGAAAGAATGAAAGTAAAGATCACACAGACTAACTTACAGCAAATGCAAATGAGTCCTGAAGAGAAGTGATCCACTTAATCATAAAAAAGCAAACATCAAACAGATTGTAAGAGCAGATTTTTAATAAAAAAGGATGAGAGCTACAACTCAAGAAAGGATAGAGGTGTAGTAGAAAAAACAAGGTAACAAAAATCATAAATCACAGAACAAGTAAGCCTTTTGGGTCATAAGATAAAAAATCTCAGCCTGGGACAAAGGACAGAAAAAAATGATAATAAGCAGCAAGAGATAGCGGTATTTATCCCAGAGCAGCATTGTCATCAAATAGCGATCAGATATTTTCTAATAGAACTCAGACTCTGTAACCGAGTACTGTTGGCTGTCTGAAGAAATACAGCATTCACAACACCTTCCTAAAATTTTACACCAAGGAAAGAAAAGAAAAAAGTAATGTTTTGCATGCCGAGGCAGAAGAATCACATTCTGAGAACTTTGTTAATATAGAACACAAAATAATTATGTTTCTTTACTCTCGCCAAAAGATTTGATGTACAGTATATTTTCATATTATGCATGGGCTGATATTCCTATTATGGCTTTTATTGTGGGGGTATGTTTTTATTTAACTGATTGATTCACATTTTGGACTTTTCACAATATTGAAAACAATGCACTCTCTAATTAGATAGGTCTTTTGAGATTTATTGGGAATACTTATGCCAGCTGATTTCTATACTCATGACTAACTGGGTAATGGAAATATCAAAATCACCAACCCAACTGTAGTTTAAAACACATTGTACCACTTATAATCAAAAGGGTTGCATGAATAATAGTTGTTTGGATCAGACACTTGTTGGACAATTGCTTCAATCTGTAGAATTTGAGTCATACAAGATATCCAGTTTTGTAAGTGGGATCCATTTGTATTAAATAAACTTGTTGGATTAATTGTACATATGATCAGAAAGAAACAATGTCAGTTTATTTCTTTAACAGAGGCATATTAAGTACACAAAAACTAGTTTAAGTAGATTATTTTCAGTTGTAAATAGTATTGTATTTCTAGAGTCAGATGAATTTTTGAGATCGTTTTACACCAAAGAAAATATTAAAAGTGGAACTATTTATTCATGGATTTATTTATTACTTTTTTTTTTCTCATATTTTTTATTGATTTTCAAGAGTATAATTACAATTTTTAACAAGAAAAAACAACGTAATATCAAACTTTTACAAAAACTATATACAAAGTCCAAAATAGATACCAAAGCTTCAATAACATTACATTTTGTCTAATAGTTTTTTAAGCTTTATCCAGGCAATTTGTTTATGAGTCATGTTTGAGGAGTGTAACATAGCTGTTTGTAATTCCCTACTAAAAATAATCTTAGTAAAAAATATAAATTCCTTAAATGAGAGGTTATTTTTACATTTCCAATTTCTAGTAATAGTTTTTCTTGTTATAGCAAGTAGAGTCCAAAAGAGGTTCATTTGATTCACTGGAACATACCTTGGCATTGGTGCATTAAAAAGTATCATAGAATCAGAGATCTCGCATCTGTCCAACCACAATGCTTTAATAAAATTTTTAAACTCCATCCAAAATGTGGTTATTGTTCTGCATTCTAAAAACATATGTGCCCAGTTGGCATCTATTAGCTCCTCGCATCTCCAACATCTATTAAAATCTTTCTTGCTTATTCTAGAGGCTTTTTTGGTGTAATAAAACTTCTATGAATGAATTTCCATGTAAAAATGTTCCAATATGTGGAAGAAGAGGTATGGTAAACAGATCTGAGAATTAAAGTTTTATCATTTATATGTATTTGGGAGTTGTTGAAATTGTTGATATATTTCCATAAATTGTCGTCTAATATTATTAGATCTGATCTAAGAATGTTGTAAAATCTTGACAATGAGATACCATTATTATAGCCTATATTGGTGAAGTCAAAGAGGATGGATAATTTTTTGGGGAGGTCTGTTATAGCAGGAAAATGATGTCTTTTAAATTCCGTTAAAATAAATTCTCTGAAGATTTGAATATTTAACCAGTTATTTTGGTAGATATTATACCTGGCTAAAAGTTAGGTAGTATCATGAATATTATTAGTTCCTAAAAACTGATGCCAGAATAATAACCCATTTTCTTCCATAGTTTTTATTTTCATCATGTTAAAGGAATCAAAGCATCCCTTGGTTAAGATTATTGGAAACATTAGAATGGGCAAATTGTTGTTTAAAAGGTTCTTATTCATTACTTTTTTAAAATTTTGCAAGATATATTTAATTATAGGAATAAGATGTGATTTTTCCTCCTCATTGTTGAAGAAGAATTCTTTAATAACTATAAATAGCTTAATATTTTCAGAACAATATACGTTTTTGAAAAACTTGTCAAAATTACTTAATAGTATTGCTTTGTGTAAATTTTTCCAATTTGAATGGTATTTTGGACTTAACCACAAACTTGTTATATTAAGAATAATGGCATCAGCATAAAGCTCAAAATTTGGAAAAGCAATCCCTCCTTCAATCCAGTTTTTATAGTGTCAATCATATTTAATCCTTGGTTTTTGAGGATACCATAGAAATTTAATTAATATAGTGTTTATGTGTTTAAGTTGTTTTCTAGAAGGAGGAGCCAATAATGTTTGAAGATAAAAAAGAATTTTTGGTAATAGAATCATTTTTATCAGAGATAATCTTTCTTCTATAGTAAAGGACATTTTCTTCCATCTATTAATGTGTGATTTTATTTAATAAAATTTTATAATTTATATTTATAGTGTCCTTCCATTTAGACAGAATATGAACCCCTAGATATTTCAATTTATCATTGGTCCAGTTAAAGTTATTGTAATTAGATAGAGTGTTATTCAATTTTTTATTGATGAGAATAGTTTCTGTTTTGTTTTGGTTAAATCTAAGGTTTGAGATTTCCTCAAAGAGTTTTAATGATCTGATAATGTGATCAATAGATGAATCAATATTTCCAATAGTTAATAAGATATCATCTGCAAAGAGTAAAATTTTAGAAGAATAGTTCTTATTAACATCAAAACTTTTATGTTTATATTGTTTCTTATAAAATTAGCAAATGGTTCTATTGCTAATGCAAATAGTAGTGGGGATAAAGGGCAACCTTGTCTAGTGCCTTTTAGAATTTGAAGTGGGCCAGATAAAAGAGCACTGATTTTAATATACGCTATAGAACCTTCATATAATTTTTTAACAAGTTTAAGATTTCTGAGGAGAAATTATATTCTTTTAATACCATAAATATGTATGTCCAGTTAACAGAATCAAATGCTTTATCTAGATCTAGACTGATGAGTGCTAATTTCTTTTTTTATTTGCAAAATCTATTAAAGTTAAAAGTCTAATAGTATTATCCTGAACTTTTCTGTTCAGTATAAAACCTGTTTGATCGTTGTTTATTAAAGTCGGCATCATTTGATTTAATCTGTTTGCTAAAATAGACGTAAATATTTTATAATCTATATTTAATAGGGAAATAGGACGATATGATGAAACAAATTTGGAGTCCTTATCTTGCTTTAGAATGGGAGAAATTAGTGAATATTTCCAAGAAGGACAAAGTTTGTCACTTATTCGAACTTCCTCAAGTGCTTTCATTAATATCTTCAAAGCGGAATCAGGAAAAATTTTATATAATTCACCTATTATGCCATCAAGACCAGGGGCTTTATTATTTTTAAGATTTTGTATTCTTTCTTTAACTTCTATTAATGATATTGATTTAAGTAATCTATTATTTTGTTCTTTAGAAAGTTTATTATTTATATTGTTTTTTAGAAATTCTATTTTTGAACTATTATTAGTAAAGTTTAAGTTTGCTTTAGTCATTGTTTCATGATATGAACGAAAAATCTCTAAAATATCTTTTAGATCTGAAGAAGGTTTTGAATTGTATTTATTTATTTTATTTATTTTATTTTACATTTGTTTACCGGGCTAGTCCAACTGGATATAAATCCGTTTTCAGCAGAGGCCCGGGGAGAAAAGCTCTAATATTTCAATATTTCAATTATGTGTTTACTCTTGTGAAAACTTTTCGTTTTGGCTGCTAATCTATGCATATGTTTTGGATTAGATGAATAAGATTGTAATTTTAACCTCTCTAAATTAATTGCTACTTTATGACTAAGAATTTCTAAATATTCGAGATTTAGTTGTTTTAATTTCAGATTCGAGCCCAATTCTTTGGGGTGTAAGTTCTTTTTTAAAGTGTCAATTTTCAATTGTAGATTTAATAATTCTTTGTCCCATTCTTTCCTTTTATGTAAATACCAGGTTTTTATTTTCCCATATAGATAAGATTTTAAAGAGTCCCAAATAAACACTTTATTTGTGTTATTATTATTATTAAGTTCAATATAATAGTTTACTTCCTTTATAAACCATTCTTTGAATCCTTTTATCTTAATAATATAGGCTGGTAGTCTCTGCCAATGAATAAGATTGTTTGGTTTAATTTTAATTTTAAATAGTATGGCATTGTGGTCTGACAGAGGGCATGATGTAATCACTACATCTTGAGTCTTAGATAATAGGCTGTCAGATATAAACACTTTATCAATAGTTGTCTGTGTACCAGATCTGTAAGAAAAGTGAGTAAAATTGAGAGACCTCTGCTCTTTGATCATGTATATGTCTTTTAGGTTATATAATGAGACAAAATCTATCAATTTTTTGGCTGATGCAGGTATTTTAATATTGCTGACATTAGTGGTATCTTTAGATGATAGAATACAATTAAAATCACCTGCCAAAATGATATCTCCTTTAGAATTTGCTGTTATTATTTCCAAATATTTGTTTGCAGATTTAGCACCAATACCAGGTAGCCAGTACATATTTGCTAAAGTAAAATATTTCTTATTCAATTCCAATACTACTAGACACAACATACCATTTTTATCAGAGAAACTATTAATTATTTTAGCTATTGGTAATGTATTTTTCCACAAAATCATGGTTCCTCTTCTCTTTGTTTGGAAATGAGATTCAGCTAGAATACTATAACCTTTAAAAGCCATTTTTTCTAGATCTTTCTGAATAATGTGCGTTTCTTGCAAAAATATAATGTCAGCTTTATTAGATGCTAGGTATTTGAGTAACATTCCTCTTTTAGTAGGGTTATTAAGACCATTTGCATTCAGAGACAGACATTTAAACCCAGACATTGATTACTTTAAGCTTTTGATGGATAAATACTATTCTGGACTTAATTAACAAGTAATGTTCAGAGAAGATGAAAATATAACTATATACAAAACTAACCATGGAACATCTAGTTCCTGGATTGATGAAGAAGTCATCAATACCACCCTCTATCATCCTTAGTGCTCAAGACTATCGTTCTCTAATGCTACTACCTAATATTTTATTGAATCAACAAACTACAACCTATTAATTCTCCAGGATGAATAGGTATTACTATGTAGGAGATATTGTGGAAAAACATCAATTACCATGAATAATGTAATTTTCAAAATTTTTAAGAACAGTGTCTTTAAACTTGTATCATGACATAGTATATCATATTCATTTATGTCTATTCTATACTAATACAGATCTTAATCTAGTATACTACATTAGATCAAAACCTACTTATCTAGGAATTCAGTAAAGAAGTTTATGTATAAAAATAAGAACATTTATCATGTAACAAAACATTCCTGTATGAACTTGTCTGTGAAATCACAACAGTGTTAATATTTACTATAGAATCAGCATATTAATATATAGCCTATAGGCTTATTTTCCTTTTATATAAGATATAAAATCACCAGTTTTTCCTTCCCCTAAAAAAAAAAAAAAAAAAAAAAACATATCTGATTAACCTTAAATAATTTCTTAAGGTATTAAAGATATTTAAAATAAAGATGTACTAATGAGAATTTTTTACATGAGGATAATATTTAAGTTGCACAAATATCTATGCAGGTATATAGATCTGTGTAATCATCAAAAACATTAGCTTTTCTTTCCAAAGATGTGAGTCTAAAAAACTATGTAGTGTAGCTTGATTTTGATAAAAATATCATATAATGAAGTCACACCTTTTAACCTTCAAGGACACTTCAGTTTTAGATGGT
Organism: Protopterus annectens; assembly: GCF_019279795.1. Lineage (NCBI taxonomy): Eukaryota > Metazoa > Chordata > Ceratodontiformes > Protopteridae > Protopterus > Protopterus annectens. Next base: position 229,734,982 of record NC_056726.1, on the reverse strand, counting down.
GTAGTAATAATGTGTTCCCTTAAGTTGTCCTTTTTAACAAAATACATTAATACATTTTACCAATATTTTTTCAGTTAGAGTGGCAGTGGTTAACATGCAATATATCTTTTGCTATAAAATGTAGTCTACAGACAGTAAAACATTCAATATTTTATGAATATTAGTGAAAATGTCAGATTGTAGTATGCACTTATGTAGCTGGAGGTGGATTAAGTAGATCACAATTTCACCATTCACTATAAATCCAACATGATGTAAACTATTAATTAGAAAAGCAGTTAAAAAGTAAAGGCTACCTTTGGAAATAACAACTGTCCTCATGTCCTGATGAAAGTAGTAACTATAAGCCAAGAGTAACCATCCCCACTTTGCACTGCCCCCCTAACAGTCTTCTACTACTATCACTGACTAGTGAGGCAAAAGCATCACTTCAGTAACAACTAAGATCATTCTCTAAGCAGAACTGTCTCCTTTTCTTTGGAACCAAAATTTTTCCTGCCCAAATATATTATTTCACCCTTTTATAACATAATTATTATTTATTGTAATGGTCTGTCTGCAGCTTTGGCTTCCCCAATCCAGCAGTATTGCCATCAACCAACAACTCATATAATCAATAAGATTGGGGACGAAGATATCAAGATGAAAGCACAGAAAATACATAGCTGCCCCAAAATCTACTTTAAAAATAATAAGAACACATTAACCCCCAATAGATAATGTATTTTAGTGACTTTATAACCATTGCATATGCCACTTTCTGCTCTGCTAACCAAAAAGGATCAGATGACCTAGTCTATGTTTTCAATGTATCTGTTAGCTACAGCTGCCAACTAATGATCAAGTGTAAACTACTTTGTAAAACATGTCATCAGAAAACTTATTATGAAGGGAACAACATGGGCATCAACATTGGTTTAGTAAAAAGGACCTTTATATATGTCTATGTTTTTTATATAGTTTTCTTTGTCGCTCTTGGTATGTGATAAAGCATTCAGTTGTTCCGTTTTCTTTTTTTTTTTTTTTTTTCATGCGAAGATTTCTGGTAACGTGAATATGTAACCAAAGTTCATATGACAAAAGAGACTTCGAGAGAGTACATGCATAAGTCTCTTGTATTACAAAGATCTGACCAAGAAGTCCTGAGGCAACAGCCTTCTTTTTCCTTTTTTTTCCCTTCCTTCTCCTTTAACTTTGAATTTTGGTGGATAAAAGCTCGCACTAGGGAATCTGCATCAAGCTATGATAACTGTTCACAAGATACTCGTGATGTGCATTTTGTGAGAGAAAAGAAAAACAGAATATGTTACTCAAAAAGCATGTATATGAAGTACAAAAAAAAAAAAAAAAAACAACTTTGCCCCATTTTATATAAATATAAAATTTTCTGTAACTATCAATTTTAATGACCAATGTATCTGATATCAAGCATACAAACCCTCCTGTCCCTGCAACACACACTCCACCAGCTTTCATCAGAAAATACATCTCCTTTTCCCTCTCCATCAGCAGAGGGACCCACAAACCACATTTAGTAAAGACACAAACCTCTCAAGTGTATGAGAATGCATTTTTACATGTCATGATGGATTCATAGAAAGAAAACAATCTTCTCTTATTATGATAAAGAACAATTTCCAATACCTTTTAAACTATTTAGTACAAGTCACATTAAGTTATATCCGTTAGCTCTAAAAGGACCCAAGCATAACATGACATTTAACAGGAGAGAAAGCCCGCTGATGCAAAAAGGGGCTACACTTTCATTTAATTGCACTGAGATGGGGAGCCTTCATTTCACTTATCAGAGCAATCTATATCATCATAATCTAATACACATACAGTATCTGGTATTAAGCGGGTTCTTGTTTTAACCAATATTATTATGGTATTGCTACATTGCCCCTATGTAGTTGTCAACTAATAATACACTCTGTCAAGGGAAGATTTAGAATTTTAACATCTATGTTTAACATTCTAGCGTATCTGCATTAAAGGCTTTTAAACAGCAAATAAATTTAAAAATAAATAAATAAATAAGCACACTTAATAAATATTAAATGATTTTTTACCTTAACATGTATGTTTTTCCCCGATGTAGGTGATTTGTAGCACGAAACTTTTGGGATTTGAAGGGATTGTGGAAGAGCTTCATTTGTATTATTTACCCTTAAGCTTCTTGCTTGTTTTATCAATCAATAACATTTTTCCATTTGTTGCCTGCCTTTTAAACTAGGTAATGAGATGTCCATATCTTCAGTGTTTTCCAAAATCTTATTCTTTTTCACATATTCAGAGGCGTCATCAAGATTATTAAATATTTTTATTCCTTCAGATAGATGTATTTTAATTCTGGCAGGAAAAATGATTTGTGCTTTAATTTCAGCTTTCTTCAGATTTTTAATGAGAGGAATGCAGGCTTTTCTTTTAGTTATTATAGTAGAGGTATAGTCATTGTCAAATCTTATGTTTCGACCATTAATTTGTATAGGATTACCTGCCCACGCTGTTCTCAGGATTAAGTCCTTGTCTTGAGATGATAAAAATTTTACAATGATGGATCTTGAAGCATTTGGATTTTTTTGACACAGACATATTTGACAATGACCTGTGAGCTCTTTCTATCCCAAAAGAGAGAGATTCAGGTAAGTTTAGTGTCTTAGGCAACCAGTCATTCAAAAACTGTATTGTGTTATTTCCTTCCATTTTTTCAGGTATGCCGTATATTCTAATATTATTTCTTCGTGACCTTGATTCTAGGTCCTCCACTTTATCTGAAAGTGCGGTGTTTTGCTTTAGTAAGAAGTCAATCTGGCTATCATTTTCATGCTGTCTTCTGTCTATTTCATTAAGAGATTCTTCAATTTCTGTTATCTGGTCTGTGTGTCTTGTAATTATCTCCTTGAATTCTTCAATCTGCTTTCTATTTTCTTTCTTCATGTTTTCCATGATTTTTTCTAAATTGTCCATTTTCATGGAAAGATCTTGAATACTGGATATTATTGTTTGTAATTCTTTCTTCATAGAAGTTTCCTGGAGAGAGGCTTTTGAATGACTCATGGCTGAGAGAGTCTGTTATATTCAGCTGCTGTATTTCTGACAGGATGTAGTTCACTTTCTATTCACCAAAATTGAAATATTTGTAGAAAAAAATATTCCACTGTATCTAAATATTTAGGTGAAAGAAAACTTAGATGTTTTTAAAATAATATTAAGAAAATTTCCTGTCAGAGAAATTTCTGTTAAGCAGAGCATCAAAAAAGTGCTGTTATCTCTCTGACATCTTGGCCACGCCCCTATTTATTACTTTTTGGCAGGGTGAGTAATCCTGTACAAGGATTATTTTCAACCATGACCCGATCCATTAGACAAACACAGTAGTATGCATTTTTGACAGAATAAAATATACGAACAAAATAATGATTGCAACATAGTATGCCAAAAGACTACAATAATCTACTCATAAAAACAGTTCTTATACATGCACATGCATTCAATTTTGAATACATAACATGCAGTTAATTTGAAAACTGAACATAAGTACAACACAGACTGTAAAACTGATTGCAAACACAGTCAGGACAAATTAGTGATAATTATAGTGCAGTGGAAAGTAAAAACAAAGATATGAATTTCAACTTAAATATAAGTATGAGATTTTTTTTCCTAATACATGTGCTTATATGCAAACAAAAAAGATCTTTGGTAATAAACTTAAACAACCTTAACATAGAAGATGAAAGTTTTCACACATCCAACAGAGTTTGGAAAGATGATGTCAGAAATGTAAACCAGAGTTTACAGAGAACCAAGGCATACAGTTGCTGGACTATGGAGACAATAAGAATAATTGTGTCAATTATGTAATCTAAAATAGGAAAGAAGACAAGGCAAAGTGGAGGGGAGAGAGAGAAGTGTTGAAGTAATATCAAAGAAAGAAAGAAAGAAAGATTTGAGAAGTATGTGTGGCTGCAAAGGTTCACCCATTTTACTATTATGTAATTAACTTGGATAAGCAAAAGAAGAAATGCTTGAACTGATATCAATTGCTTTGGAAATATTGTCACTTTAATTCTTTTTCAGGGGAAGTAATAACATTTTCTTAAATAAGGAGCAAATGATAAGGGATATAAGGTTGCTGTGGCATAAGTTCCAATAGCTAAACTAGTTGTTGGGAAGGATTTTCAACTGGTACTTTCCTAAAGCTATTAAAAGGGCATTATCAACTCTTGACCTTAGAAAGTATGTAGAATGTCTTGTTTTCAGTTCATAGCCAGGAAAAGGAATGTATATTTTATAGAAAATTATTTTATGCACTTTTCACATGCTTGTTTATCTTCAACTCCCTCTCCACAAATCTGTCAATTTGTTCCTCATCACTACCCAGGGTTCATTTGAGAGAAGTCATTATCAAGGCAGCCATGACAGATGGTTTGTGACTTTTTTTATTTTCAGATCTGATATCCCCCGTGCACACTTTGCTGAGTTGGAGGTAGGCAACATGGAAAGAGCTACTTCTATCTACTTACTTCCTTAAGTCTAGTCGCGTCACATAGCCATGCCATTCCACCAGTGAACATGCTTATCCATGTCAACAACAAGGAAATTACACTTACCCAGTGCACTTCCAAGTGCACAAAATCCTACCCATCCAAAAAGAGAGGCAAAGTGCAACAGTTCTTCACTTGTCCCCCTCCCTGTCAGGCTCCTCTAGTGCTGGGATCACTAATCAAACCCAAGCTGCCTGGTTTGTAATCAATAATCTAACCCTCTGTAACACAGAACCAGGCATATTTTAAAGAGAAATTGAAATGCTTGGGATCGGAGTTACAAGACTGCCTTGACAGTAATAAGGAACCAGTCTACTTTCTTAAACGTAAAACAGTTTCATTCCCTAATGGCAGAGACAGATATATAGAGTGGTATAGTTTGTTAGTGGTGATCTGCATTGTACAAAGCATATTATGAAAAGTTGACAGTGATTGTGAGTAGGCAGTACTCCAGTTTAATCATAACTATGTTAATTTCTAATGCTTTCTCAGATTCAAAGATTAAAAACTGCAAAAACTTGGAAGCAAATTTTAGCTATGCTTTATCCAGAAACTGGTTGGTGTAAGCAGAAAAGTGATAGTGAGATATTTCTGTTGAGAAACTGTATATATCACAGAACTCAGTGAGTCTATTGCAGATGGGAACTGATTGTTGGAATTGTTTTGATTTGCTGAATACCAAGGATTTTGACTCATTATTGTTAACAAAGATTAATGGTTAACTGAATAGTTCCATGGAAACCTGAAACTACCCTGTAACTTATTTTGTAGTGTGTTAAAAGATGGACTGCAGAAGAGTAATATCATGCTATCTGCATTAAATTTACAAGGTGATGGTGGGTAATTCAATGGCAAGCTTTTAATAAGTATGAAGAATAGCAGACCGAGACAGGGCTTTAGATGACTCCAGAACAGAGACTGCCACTATATGCAGAAGTTTTTTTAGTGGAAATAGTGAAAGTTTTATATTTAAAATATGAAAAAATAATTATTTGATCATCAAAGCCGGTTTGGATTACGATGCTAAGAAGTTGAGTATTGTTTAAAGATTCAGAAGGCCTTATGAAGAGAGTACCTTCTTCCATTCTTCATATAAATGTAATGTCAGTACAGATATTTGTCATGGTATTATAACCTGGCCTCTAGCTATGCTGAGTTTATTGATCGTTTGCTTTGTGAGAAGGCATTTTAACAGATTTAACATCAGATAATGTATTATGGAAATTTTTACTTTTGGTAAGGGAGTGATGTTTCTAGTTGTGTATTAGGATACCTGTTAATGATAAGTTAAAAATATGGCTAAGAGGTTTCACAATAAAAAACAGTAAACATAAGGAACTTTGGGTGTAAGCAGTGTGGCTCTGTATTTCTTTTTTTGCTATATCTAGCTTTTTTAACCAGTTTTGTGGTGATGGTTCTGAAGCAAAATGGTATGATTCCAGGATCATAGAGATTCCTGTCAGTTACTGGTGTAGGGGGTATGGAAGACATACCCTCGGATGTGGTGAGAGGCATTCATGATGTGCTGCCTGGTGGCATTCAATGTTTTAGAGTCCAGTCAATGATTGGATTAAACCCTAAAATGTTCTAGGTTTATCTAATAGGGATGTCTGCTTATTTATTTGTAAAGGTAGTTAAAGCAACATTGGTTTGGACTCAAGTCAATGCTTTCAGATTGTTAAAGAACTTAATTTTGTTTTATCCTCATCTGAAGAATCAGATTTTTAATTTCCTAAATCTTGGAGTCTAAAACCTTGACTTTGAAGTTCTAATTGATTTATTTGGCAATCTAAGGTTAGGGGGATTTTTTTTTGAGTATGACAAAGGGAAAAAAAACTGTCTTGGACTAGATATAGAATGCTATAGAATATGGCAAATGCCATGATATGATTGCTCTCTGAATATAATTGCTGAACAGTAATGGCCTCCAATTCTGCATGAAGCAATCTTTCATCTGATTCAAGAGAGTTGTACATGAAGTTTAGTTTCATCTGATTCATGAGACTATATTTGCTTCAAAAAAGTATCAGTTTTGATGTTTTGATAAGGGCAGAACTGAGCAGCATACCCTCCCAACTGTCCAGATTTTCACAGAATGTCCAGATTTTTGCCTCTTTTTTTTGGTCTGTCCCTCATAACATTTGTGGTTTTCTAAAAAATCACTGAGGCTTGAAGTCACTAAATAATGACATACATTTGAGTTTCAGATTAATATCCTTCAGAAAATCCATGTCAATACAAATCCTGTTACTCAAACATCCTTCTAAGTATTAAGAGCAATATTTAAAATCTGTCCCTATTTTTGGACCTTTGCCATCCACCACAATTGCATGCTTTGTCCAGATTTCCTGTACCAATAGGTTAAGAGGTATGCTGAGCAATAAATACTAAGGTTATTAGCTACAACTTTTATATCAATACACTTATGCGTTAATAAAAACATCCCTTAGTACGAATTTATTTAATTTTGGGCAGAGTCTGGTGGGTTGCTTGGCAACTTATTTTAGACTAGGTAAAGGAGGAAAGACTAGTAGTAGCCAGCAAGGGATTCTTTACATATAACTGAAGAAAATGTTTACTTCAATCTTGAAAATGTACTTCATTGCAACATATGCCATTTATAGAATCGGTCATGTTTTTTTTTTTCTGCAGAATACAGACGAAAGACAACAGGGCACTATATGACTATGTGTATGTATGATAATATGTATATGCATAAAGAGGCATTGGGGAGAGGGTGATGTTTTAATTGTACTACTATTCAGAGCCAATGTTCCCTCCTCCCCTTTATAGCCTTGTTGCCATTTCCCAAAGGTTTCCTTTCTCTTCTCTTCAGTTGTTTGGAATCCATAAGGGGTTGAAGCTCCCTGCCATATGCACTGGCTTTTTTTTGCTGTGGTTCATAGAGCGACAGCATAGAGAAAGCTTCTGGTCAGCCATATTAATAGCTTGGCGGTCCATGGTCTACATGTGTGCTTTCTTTTTCCCTTAAAGAATTTTGTTAATATTTTTAAAGTAATAACAGTATTTAATAAAATGAGACATTAATATAATATACAATTAGTTAAAATTTATAAAATAGAAAAGAGCTAGAATAAAACATATACAACATAGACAGAAAACCTGAGATCAAAATTAAAAAAAATAATTCAGGACAAAAATTACAGTTCTAAAGACAAAGAAAATAATTTAACCAGATGAAGAAAATGAGTCTATAATGGGCATAATCTTCAACTAAGGATTGTTTTTTAGTTTGTTGGGGTAGATTCTTCTCTCCTTTATTGCAATTTCTTTGATTTTATTTTATTTTATTTATTTATTTTATTTTACATTTGTTGACTGGGCTAGTCCAGCTGGATATATGTCCATTTTCAGTGGCGGCCTGGGGAGAAAAGCTCCAACGAAATTTACAAATAATACACAGTAATGGTCCAAACAAGTTAAAATTCTTAAAACATTAAGACAGAACATAAAATCTTTGGAGAGAGGCAAGTTAAAACAAAGTTGTAACATATATTTGCTATACAGATTCTTAGATATAAGTTTCTAATATGGAAAAATTAGAAAAAAGTAGTAAAAATATATATATATATATATATTTTTTTATCTCTCTAGTGTGTTATGTGAGGAGGAGTTTAGGAGGGAAGGATACAAGACAGGTTAGTCTGGGTTGTTACAGGAGCAAAGCCAATGCTTGTTAAGATGTGTCTTTAGTTGTTTTTTAAAGAGTGGAGGACTAGACAAAGATGAGATATCAGATGGTAGTTTGTTCCATATATGTCCAACAGAGTTAGAAAAAGGCTATTGCCAGCAGAGTTATTGGGTATGGTAGTATTAACCAGTAGTTTGTTTGCAGAGCGTAGCTGTTTCAAGTTATTATATGGTGTAATGAGGTTGGAGAGAACAGGTGTTTTAGCAGGCTGATAAAGAATTTTGTGAGCAGTTAAGAGCTGTTGATAAGTCAGCCTGTTAGGAAGTTCCAGCCAGCCTAGTTGTTTTAGGTTATGACAGTGATGGGTTCTGAAGAGAGATCCTGTGGCAAATCGGGCAATATTATGGTAGGATGTGCTAAGTTTCTTGAGGTTATATTTCGAGAGATTGGTATAAATAGTGGAAGCATATAGAAGGGTAGAGATAAGGTGAGAACTGGCTAAGGTGGTCCGAGCTTCAGGTGTAAGGAATGATTTGATTCTATAGAGGGAACCAATCTTTTTGTTTATTGTTTTTATTGTGTTGTTTATATGGGAATCAAAATTGAGATTGTTGTCAATAGTTACTCCTAGTAGTTTTGTAGTAGCATCAGGAGAAATCAGGGTGTTATCAGAGGAAGTAATAGAGAAGTTAAGAGAGCTTGATTTGTGTGTAGGAGAGAACAATAGCAACTTTGTTTTCTTTGGGTTAAGGAGAAGGCAAAGGTCAGAGAACCAGTGTTCAACAGTGGAAAAAGCTTTTTGGGTAAGTGACTGGAGTTCAGTCTGAGAGGAAGCAGTGCAGATTATCGTGGAATCGTCTGCATATTGTATGCAAGTAGTGTTTGGAATAGCTGATTGTAGGTCATTAATAAATATAGAAAATAGGAGTGGGCCAAGTATAGACCCTTGAGGTACTCCTAAAGAGATAGGAAGGAGAGTTGATAGTGAATTTTTCCAAAGTACTGCCTGCTGACGATGTTCTAGGTAAGATGTAAACCAGGATAAGGAAGATGGATGAATTGAGAGAGATTGTAGTATGTGCAGAAGGAGCTTGTGATTTACCATGTCAAAAGCTTTTGAAAGATCAATGAAGATGGAAGATGATGGGTTAGTGTTGTTACGGTTATGATTGATTGTGTTGGTAAAGGAGAGTAATGCAGTAGTGGTAATGTGAGAAGGTCTAAAACCATGTTGACTGTTAGCAAGTAGGTTGTTATGGAGAAGGTGGTTAAGGAGTTGTTTATGGATGCACTTTTCCATAATTTTGGCTATAGGTGATAGCAATGCTATGGGACGAAAATTAGAGAAGTCATTAGAATTGCCCCTTTGTGTAGTGGGATGATGTGAGATATTTTCCAGATGGAAGGGAAGATTCCTTCCTTTATAGATCTATTAATCAGTATTGAGATGGGGTAGGCAATAGCTTTAGCTGCTATCTGCAGAAATTCTGCAGGAAGTTTGTCTGCAGAGGGTGTGGTGGGTCTAAGTTTCTGGAGTAGGGATAGGATAAATGAGGTAGGTACAGGTTGCAGGGAAAGGGGAAGAAAATTATGTGGAGCAGGAGAGGGTAATTTAGAGATGTCCGGAGGTAAGTGATTTGCTAGAGTTTGGATGGTATTGGTGAAGAAAGAATTGAAGTCATTAGCTATTTGTTTAGGATTGTCTGGATTGGAGTCCTGGGGATTTGGAGTACGTGACTGACCTGGGGATAGAAGATTATTAATACTAGCCCAGAATTTTTTGGGTTCTTTTTTGGTGGTTTGTTGTAGTTGAAAGTAATAGTTCTTTTTGTCTGCCAGGATGGCTTTTTTTGTACTATTTCTAAGCTCTCTGAATTTGTGGTTGTCAGTTAGATTCTTAGTGGAGTGCCATTTATCCCATGCTTTGTTTCTAAGAATAATTTTCTGTTTAGTATTGTTGGATAGCCAGGGAGCTGTTTTAGCTTTGGTTCTAATAGTGCGGCTTGGGGCATGGTTGTCTAGTATGGAGAGGAATATAGAATTAAAGTATTCGACAGCATCATTTAGTGGAAGAAGTTTTAGTTGGGACCAATTACATTGTCTTAGTTCAGCGAGAAACTGATCAGAATTGAATCGTTTTTTAGATCTTAGTGTTTTGTAGGTGGTGGGTAAGGCTAGGTTTGATTTGTGCCTAATGATGTAAGTTAGTGAGTGGTCACTTAAGTCATCTGGAAGGATGCCTAATTGATAGGTTTGTTGTGGAGTGTTTGTGAGAATCCAGTCTAGAATGGTTTCTTTATTGTTAGTTTTATTGGTTCTTGTAGGACTACTAATGAGTTTTTTAAATCCATATAGGTTTATATGGGAGGTGGGGTTAGGACTGTTACAGGAGAACCAATTGATGTTAAAATCTCCTAAGACTATTGTTTCTTGAGGGAGGTTGGTAGAGAGTGAGTTGAGGATATGTTCAAGTGTGTTAATATTGTTTCCAGGAGGGAGATATGCACATATGATATTTATGGCCTTAGTATTATTAACTTGTAGTTTGGAGCTAATTATTTCAGCATTATTATCAAGGTTTAGAGTCAGATTTAAAGTACTAAGTTGGAGTTGTGTTTTGTAGAGAATAGCTACGCCTCCTCCTTTTTTGGTAGTACGATCATGTCTAATGATATTATATCCGGGTGGGCTAATTTCATTGTCTTTGATTGATGGCTTTAGCCATGTTTCAGTTAAGCACAACATATCAAATTGATGGGTTTCAAGGAGGGCATGGATTTGACTAATTTTGTTACAAATACTTCGTATATTAAGATGGGCAATGGAGAGAGAGTTGTTGGGTTTGGAGAGAGAGAGAGACATAGTTTTGTCTAGTACTATGGGTGTTTTTGTTTTATTAGGTTGTGGGCCTGGATTAGGATGGATATCTCCATCTAACAAAAGGTTAAGGAAATTGAGGTATTTAGAGTGATGGAGTAAGTAGTAGATGTCTGATATTTTCCTAGGTTTAGGTATACTTAGCTTGAGGTGAGTTATTCTACGGTATTTGGCATATAGGTAGTTGGGTTTTGTATTAAGGTTGAAAAGAAAAGGAGAGAGAGGTGATAGATATGTACTTGTGTACTTTGAGTGGGATGAATATGAAGAGTTCAATGGGTATTCATATGAGGTTAGGATGTAAGTAATTATAAGAAAAGATAAAAGTGATAAGCTGATGAGCTGTTTGAGGAGTGGTGAAGTGCTTGGTATAGCCATAGAGGATGGGTAAAAGTAGGATTTAGTATGAGGTATATTGTAGGCAGTAGTAGAAGAGAGAGGATAGGGGAGGAGGTGTAGATAATTAGTGGGTGTGGTTTTCAAAGGATAGATTTGGGTTGGTTAGTGATGTAAAGTGTTTGATTGGGGAGGGATAGTTAGGGGTGTGTCTACTAGCAGTATAAAGGTAGGACCCCTGGGGGTGGGTGGGAATTGGGGGCAGGGAGGGGAGCGGAGTGAGCCCGCAGGGCGAACGGAGCGGGTAGAGCTAAGAGTGAGAGCTGTCAAGGAAGACAATGTGTAAAGCAGGTAATATAAGCAAGTATGTCAATAGGTAAGTCCGTAGAAGTATGGCATGAGGCTAGAGCAAGAAAAGTAGGGAAGTAAAGAGTGCAAGTGTGGAAAAGGTACCCTGGGATATGGGTGTAAGGGCGATAGAATGGTTCAGAGAAAGTAAAACCGTAGTAGCAGGTTGGGGCTGTTAGGTAATGAAGTTGGTGGGCAGTTAGAATGTAGAAGGCTAAGGATAGAGCGCCACCTAGTGGATGGTCGCTATGGTACAGGTAAGTGTTCACCTACAGAACAGATAGAGAGGAGTTAGATTAAGGAAGTATCACAGAGAGAGAGAAGGCTGAATAAAGGATTAGCTACAGAGAGCAAGAAGGGAATAAAAGAGGCAAGGTGGCTGCTGGCTATTATGGGTGGGAAGCTGACCTAGCAAGACAGAACCATTAAAGCTGTATAGTGGTGTAAGGTACAGGTAGCTGGATATAAACATACTTTATTAGTCTTAGAAGGGTTGTTTCACTGTAACCTTTAGGTGGAATTCAGGATCAGTCAAGTTTCCAAAACTTCCAGGAGGAATTATGCAGGTTATTCAGTACAGGAATGTACTAGTTCGTTTAGACTAAAGAAAGTAGGGTGAGAGAGGAGATAGTAAGCCATTAGTTGAAACAGGGATAAGCAGAGAGGTATAACAGGCACTAGTTAGATATGCAATAGTACATCAGAATAAACCAACACTGTAAAATCACTTAGACACATTACAAAACAGGTACATTTGAGACTCAACAGTTATAAAACTTGCAGAGATAAAAAACAGTAGTAGGTACATCTATAGAAAGTCTTTGATTTGTAGTACTAGTCTTTAGTTTGTAGGGTTAGGCATATGAGATTATTGTGTCACTGGATGCATTCCTCGTGGGCAATGTGTATTCAATATAATTTAGCGTGTAAACCCAAGCTACATATGAGCTATGTTAGGAACACGTGAGGAATAGGCTCGTACAAATCAGTTGTTAGGAATGTAAGGGCTAGCATAAGTATCCTTATGCGATGCAATAGGTTTGGTAACAGTAGTTTCCAGGATTGTAGGGGCAAACACATATATCAAATATGATACAGATGAGTTTATAAAATAAAATATCAAGTCTAATACGTTGCGTGTGTCAGAGTTGCCAGCTTCTGATCTATTTGCGATAAAGCGAGTATCATAAGTAGCTAGCTTCATTAACTTTATAGTGCTCTCCAATAGGTTATACAATTAAAGTCCAACAAAGCACTTTGGACAAGCATAACCTGTTTAGCAATCACTACCACATGTTTGCGATCCAAGCTACCTAGCGTTGTATGTTTGTTAGCATCTAGTGCTTATAATCTACAACTCTGCTTGTTTAGTAGCGTCTAGTGTGCGAGCGCTAGCCAGGAACAGGTAATTTACCCCAGCAGGTACTACTGTTAGAGCGCTACTCAGGAACAGGTAATTTACCCCAGCAGGTACTACTGTAGAGCGCTACTCGGGAACAGGTAATTAACCCAGGAGAGACTAGATGCTAGGGAAAACAGTGCTCATAGCACTTATCAATGTCGATAAGCCTTACTTGGTTTTACTCATGCTGAGTCGCTATAGTAGCGTGAGTGGTGGCAGGAAGAGTGGAGAATTAAATACAATGCTTAGCTAGTTGTAGAGGATAACATGTATCAGAGTACTAGAAGTTCAGCAAACCATGATAATATTCCACATGCTAAGTCGCTAAGCTAACGTAAGTAGAGGCTACAAGAGCAGTCGATTAAGCACGCTGCATGCCACAGAAAACACATTTACAGCATTAAAAGATTTAAAAAAGCATATACTGGCTAAGTAACCTCAAGGTAGTAGCATACACACTCCACATATGCAGTCGCTAATGTATTAGAGCATTTCAGCAGCAGATTGCTGTGTCTTTTAGCAGAAACAATAAGTCTTCAAAGTTTGTTTCAGTAGGAGTCTTCAGTTCCTTGTAACAGTGTTTCTAGCTACAGCAAGTATTGTCCAAGTTATGTAAGAGTAGTCTTTTTTATATTTATGTCTAGAATATTAAAGAGAACCACTTCTTCCTGTAAAATGAAGGTATCATTCCACAAAGCCTTAAAAAATTCTTGAACTTTTGACCAAAAATGTTGTACAAATCACAAAACATGTGTGACCAATCGGCCTTGCTATGACTTTTACATCTCCAATATTCAATATTTGATTCCTTTTTCATTTTAACAAATCTTTCAGGTGTTACAAATGCTCTAAACAAAAATTTCCAAGTAAAAATCATCCAATAAAGTGTCCAAGAAATGTTTGTAATAGACAAAAGAAGTTGATGTTTACTTTGTTCAGAAAAAAACTGCAAAGTGCTCTTTTGAAAAGAAAATTCCAAAATTTCTCGATTATAATTGAATCATCTTTAGTTATTATTAAGTGAAATTTAGAAAATAAATTGTCAAATATTCAAGAATTTTAGACAATTTCAAATAAAATTTGTATCCATTCTGGAATCACTATATACCTTGATATGACTGAAGGAGAGAATCAGGTTTGGATTGAGGTTAAAATTGATTATAGATAAATTACATCTATATTATTAATGCTAAACTCTCAACAAATGTTATCTACTAACATGGCTGTATTTTCTTCAATGCAGTGAATACCATAATAAAAGATTGATTTTTCACGAGTTAAAAATTTGCATTGGCATAATGTTTGTATTGTATTTTATAAAAGAAAAAGGAATAAGGGACTCAAATGCAAATTTATATTTTACAGTATTGTGTCTATATAGTTAAAATTATATGCTGAATACAAATGCAACTGAAAATATTAACAAATATGAAACCAAAAGGGATTATATGAATTAAAACTTGTTAAATTCAATGAGTTAGCATTTTAGTATTAAATAGGTGTGAAAGTAACATTTTCCATTTGGATTTATCATTATCTAACCAGTAGAAGATCATCTATATAACTGCTGCTTTAGAATAAGTTTCTATATTTGGAAAATGTATTCCCCCATTATACCAAGGTCAAAATGATGATTTATTCTCAATGTAGATTTGTTAAAGTACCAAAGGAACTTTAGTAGTAATTTATTTTTATTTTTTTTTTTTATTAGGTGGAAAAATAAGAGACTGGGTTATATAATATTTTTAGAAATAATGTCATTTTGATAATTTGTAATCTATCTTCATATGAAATATATATATTATTCCAACAATTATTAAAACAGATTATTTCATAATTATAATTTATAGTCTTGTTTCTATTATTAAAAGTATGACTTCCTATATATAAAAAATGGTAGATTTATTGCCTATCAAATGATTAACTATATTTGTTGAATTCTTTTTATTTATAATGAGAGCTTTTGATTTAGAATTTAAAAAAAAAACACAAGGTAGACTGCTTCTGAAAGTTACACACTATTTTCCAAGTTCTATTAATGTCTGTGCAAGTTTTTATTGTTAAAAGAATATTGTTAGAAAATAACACACTTTTGGAGTTATATTCCTGATTAAACTCTATACCTTGAATTTTTGTGTTTGAATTAATAAGATTTACAAGTAACTCAATAGCTAAGTTACATAGTAAAGGGGAAGAGGATAACCTTGTTTAGTCCCTTTTGTTAAATTTATATGGGTCTAGAGTCACATATGCTTTATTATTATCATAAATGGCTACTAACATTTTAATGAACTGTGAGGGGAAATCAAATAAATATAATATTTGAAATAAATAATTGAAGTCAAATGAATCGAAACATTTTTCGAGATCTAAAGTTATAAATAATAGTTTTTTTATAGTATTCATCACATCTATCAAAGTAGTTAATCCATTAATATTGTCAGCAGTTTGATGTTTATGAATTAATCCAGATTGGTCTGAACTAATTATTTCTGGTAAAAGCCATTTCATTCTGCTAATATAGACATGAAGATTTTATAATCTATTGTAAGAAACAAAATTGGTCTATATAAAGAACAATCCTGAGGGTCTTTACCTTCTTTTATAATAGAAGTAATGAGTGAGTATTTCTATTATGGTGGTATTTGAAAGGCGTTTTGAACTTCAATAAAAACACTATGTAAATCTATTATAATTTTGGAGGAAATAATTTATATATTTCTGGAATAATGCCATCATTTCCAAATGTATTAGTTTTAATATTTTTTTAATTATTTCTTGTAAAGAAATAGTTTTTTAACAAAATATTTTTGCTAGAAGGAGATTTTTAACTAAAGATTTATGAAAGTTCAACAGTAAATCTTGTTCACTATTGATTATTTTTGATTTAAGGATGAATGATTTCTAAACAGTTTTAAAATGTTTCTAGTATCAGAATTTAGTTTATTTGTTAAATGTTTTTATCTTTAATGATATTTGTTTGAAATTTAATTATTTTAGTTATTTTTAAGTGTCTAGGAGATCTTGTACTAGATGTTAAACTTGAGTTTTTCTAATGCCATTTCAATTTTGTGAGATATCAACTCATTACATTTATTATTTAAATTTATTATTTTATTTTTGTTACATCCCCTTTTTATTTATAATTTCCATTTTCAGTGAGTGGAGGGGAGAAAAGCTCCACAGATTTAAAAAAATTGAAGATTTGCTATGAGTTCCTTTTACAGATATTAGGTTACTATGGATAGTTATTAGTCTAGATCAAGAGAGAACAGTTGTAAAGTCATTAGGATGTTTGAGAACACAGAGAAGGGTTCAGTTTGATAGTAGAAGGACAAGAGCAGAGCGCAAAGAGTTGTTTTGTTGTGTTGATTAGTTGTTTCAGGTTATTATAAGGGCTCAGAAGATTAGTGAGAGCAGGTGTTTTAGATGGTTGATATAATATGTTGTGTGTTATTAGGAGTTGTTGATATATAATCTTGTTGGAAGTTCCAACCAGTGTAAGTGTTTTAAGTTTATACAGTGGTGTGTTCTATACTGGGATGTATATTGTGGTAGGATGTTGTAAGTTTCTTCTTGAGATGAGATGTGTTTGTGCTAAGGTGGTTGATTCTTTATAATGAGCCAATTTTTATTAACTGCTTTTATGGTGTTGTTGATATGGTAATCATAGCTGAGATTATTGTCAATAGTAACACCAAGTTGGGGAGATGAGGGAGTTATCACCTGCAGAAATAGGTTGTGTAGATTTGTGTGTGGGTGAGAAAAGTAGTAGTTTAGTTTTTGGGATTGAGGAGAAGACATCTCTTTGAGAACCAGAGTTGGTAGCTTGTGTGAGTGAGTGGAGTTCAGATTGAGTGGAGGCTGTGCAAATAATGGTGGAATCATCTGCATATTGTATACATGTAGTGTTTTGGATTGATGCTTGGAGGTCATTGATAAAGATTTTTTATAAGTTCTTTTAACTTAAATTGGATGCCTAAAATTTCTTTATTGCATTCTTTTATTTTTGTTGCAAGAAATAGTTCTACCACAAATATATGCTTTAAATGAGTCCCATACCATTATTAAGTTACAATCAGGAGTAACACTGAATATTAGCAAATGTTCTATTTCCTCTAATTACCAATGTTTATATTCTTTCATTTTATAATATATGCTGGGATGCTATTGATAAAAGATTTAATTTCTAGTCTTAAAATTAATGCATTGTGATCTAAAAAAGGATATGGAATTATATTAACATGTATTATTTTTGAATGTGTATTATGAGAAGCTAATATTTTATCAATTGTTGCTTGTGTTCCACATTTTGAAGATTAATGAAAGTATTCTTGAGAGTTTTTATCTTTAAACTTAAATTTATCATTTAAATTAAACAATTTTTCCAATTAATAAAAGATTTAACAATATGAATTAATTTAAAATTTCTATTCAAATTAGTTTCAGAGATATCCAACAGGCAGTTAAAATTACCTTCTAAAAGTAGATTTCCCTTACCATTAGTTATTATGTAGTTAAGATCGGTTTGGCTAACTTGAGTCCCATGCCTGGGAAGCAATATAGATTAACTAAAGTCCATATTCTATCACAGTATTTAATTACCTCTTTTTCTTCATATTTAGATATAAGTTGAGGTAATTGAAATCATTTTCCCCATAGAATAACTACTCCTTTTTTTATTTATTTATAGGAGGAATGTTCTAAGGTCACATATTTGTTTCAATTCCAAAACTGATTATCTGCTTTTGAAGAAAAATACATCTTTTGAAGGAAAACAGCATTTGGTTTGTTAAGTTCTAAATATTTTAGAAGATATGCCTTCTTTTTAGGATTATTTAAACCATTAACGTTCAACAATAGTAGGTTTAAATTCATATACTAGAAAAGAAAAATTATAGAAAAAAATTACAAGCTTGAATTTTAATGAAAATATTTCAGGCTAAAGAAAAAGATTAGTAAAAAAAATGTTAATTTCTTAATCCAAAAAACCTACTCTTGGAATAACAAACATTCCTAGTCTTCACTTGAGAAAATCAAGTCTCAAGACTAAGTCTCACCTCACACTCGACAAAGAGAAAAGACATTATCTGAAGCATCTTATAGAGCTCTGCAGTATCTAAATGATTTAATGGGAATCAAATTTAACTCCTAAGTTATGTTTTAAAATAACTAAAAAACAAATCCATATATATAAATAAATGTAACATATATAGAAATAAGAACAGGACATTACCATTTCTATTTTCATGAATCTAGATGTTTTCTCTAGAACTGATTATTATGTTTTATAAGTTTGCATGTTAAGATTATAATTCTAGTTAAAGAAATAAAATGATTATTTATAACAATAACCATTACTCTTGACATTTTCCTTCTGTATATGCTCTAACAAGTTTGTAATTATGTAAAAACAAAAATAAAAATGATTAAAGAAATAATTCAGTAATCAGTTTACTAGTTCATAGTTATAAATAATCAAGACATACCTAAATTTAATAAAGAGTGGAATCAGTATCTACTGTGTTGATTCCACTAAATGATATCTAGCATTTATTAGATAAAAATTGAAAGTAAATTGACATAAATGGTTAAATCCGAAGTAAAAACTACAATGCATAAATTGCAATACTAACACGTTTGCACATAACTAATACTCAATAACTTTACTTATGTATCAAAATCTACTAGAATATCTAATAAAATTACATAAAAGTTCAAACATTTTCTCTTCACACTTATTATGTATGAGTGGAATAATCAAATCATAGTTGATCAAATGACAGAGATTTTACTGTGTGGACTGACTTCCTTTTTTAAAGAGTCATATTTGCATGACTCAAGCTCTGCATAGTTCTTTTTAAAATGAAAGTCAGAGCCTTGTATTATTTATCATCAACAATACAGGCTTCAGTGTTATAATCTCTTATATCTTGGTCTATTCAATCTGTTCCAGATTTCCATTATGGAATTTTATACTTGAGTTCTCAAGAAGAAATTGTTTAATTTGCCTAGGACTTAAAATCTGAGACAGTGTTAACAATTTGGTTGTTAGAGCTCATACAAACTGATAATATCAAACTGATCTTCTAGAAGCAAAGCTTTATAGTTGGGACCTCATGTTTAATCAATGTCAGCTGCCACCAGTGTATCATTGAGATTGAAAAAAGCAATTCTGTTATAATTACTAAACTATCAGATTACTAATTATCAGACTGATATTGATAGATCTATAAATAATAGAAGTTAATGCTTTCCCACATCCTGATTTGTAAATACACTTCACCCATGTCAAAGAAGTACTAGTATTCAAAAGCAACAGAAGAAAAGAATACCTCATTCCATTCAAGTGTCTTAGACTAAACATTTACAAAACAGACATCAATTAATAGGATGCAACACTGGAAGTTTGGGGGCATTGTTTAAAATTTTAAAACACTATCACAATGTTTATACAAATCTGCCAAGAAATACAATTGTACATTTTAAATCCATAACAAGGCAATGACTGATAACACTATTCTATACTTTCAGAAAAGGTTCATCAAAAGAACCAGGAAAGTCTATTTTGTCACATCTTAACTACAGCCTCATCTTATACTTTGGCCTATTTTTGGCATATTTGTGATCTCAAAGGTTGGTACACAAGGCTGAGCATGGAGGAGACACATTTTTGTTTTTGATATATTAAAATGGTATATTTGTACTTCATGCTGATCACTACAAGTTCTCTTTCAAGACTAGAAGATCGGTCTACCTAGCCCTACAGTCATAAAATTCAAGTTCGAAAAAGTCCAGTCTGGCACGGCTGGCATCTTACTTTAACACATTTTCAATGCTAACAGACATTAAGCTGGTAGCAATTAACTAGAAGCACAGTACAATGAACTAAACAAAAGGTATGCTTGTAGCAATTGCCTTAAAAAACTAACCTTAATGCCACTAATCACAGTTTGTATACTTCTACGGATCACTCATAGTTTAATTTGTTTCATTTTAAAATTGCCTTTCTTGGAAAGTAAAAAGCTGAATTTGCATGAAATACACTCAGACTTTAGAATAAAATAAAATTATATTCATTCTTTGGAAACGCATGCGTTAATGAAGACTTATTACTTATTACATTTCTTGACAGATATATTTCACAACATACTAGGAGGACATATTGTAAACCATTCAGTGTGAAATTTTAAATAAATAGAGCTAGCATAGCATAAATCTGAACACTAAAATGTAAAAACCCTTTTTTTCTTTTTCTTTTTTCTTCACTTCTCAAACTATTTTATAACACACAGGTAATGGTCTATCATTCATGCAACAGTACTTGCGACTTCTTTCTTTAATCAATGACTACAAAGCCCCAAAATTATAACCAGAGCAAGTATGATTAATCTTTTTGAGAAGCTGTATTAGAAGATTGGATATACATATTGTAATATAAAGGACATCAGCACTAATACTTCTTCTTACAGAAAAGCACATAGACAAAAATGATAACAACACAAGAAATCAGCTCTCAAAAGGATGCGCTAATGGGTCACTAAAGACGGTAAGCAAGTTCAACACAATTTAACAAAGTAAACACTCTCATCCTTAATCAAGACTTTTCTGAAGTTAGAAAAAAGCATACAATCTACTACGCTCTACCAAAAACATGAACCACACTGAAAAGTATTGTATCCATTAAAGGAATAAAACATGAAAACCAGCTCTCCATGTCACACCACTTCCTGTCCTTGAACTAAGTAACACTTCATCTTATTGGATAGTATTTCTGGTACATAAGTGAGTGAATTTAGTTTGAACTAAATACATTAACTGTAATAAGAAAATAACTAGAGGATGAAATACTGGTCAAAACTTCTTTTTAATTTTAACTTAAAGTTAAACATTTGCACTACATTAGTCTTTTAGGAACCATTGCAAGCAGGTAATGTATCACAATGCTATTAGAAACAGACTGTAATTACAAGATGACAGTCTGAACATTCTATGAAAGTCCTTTCCTCCAGAAGGCATGTACTAAGTGGGAAAATCTTTCTTGATATTAGCAGCAAAGGCTTCAATCTTTAATACAAATTCAACTGACAATCAGAAGTCATGGAAAAGAAGAAAAAGACATTAATATGTGATGTCAATCAGTTATCTACTTCAACAAAAAAAATAAATAAAAAAATAAAAAAATAACTTGCACATCTAACCCTGAAGTCCAAACAAACCAAAACTATTCAAGACCCCAAGACTAATCAAATTAATTCAGAAACAAGATAAAAAATAAATATATAAATAAATAAAGCATCAAGGACACACTTCCTCAATCTCTCCACTTGCAAACCTCTCAAATATGTACCACATAAAAAGTACCTCAGTGAGAAGCAATTCAGACCTCAGCCACCAGCGAATCTGATCAGGATGTTCCCACTCACCTCAATCACAAAGCAGTGCAACTATAAAGCTGCCCATTAAAACAAAAATACAGTCATCACTGTTCAAAACCAATGTTTAAATGGGAAGAAGGAAGGAAGGAATTAACAATATATTTAAAAAAATAGTCTCCCACTTCCTGTTTTGCTTCAAACTCATGAAAGATTAAAAAGATAGTACCACTAGTATTTATATAGTCATCTAAAATGAATAAACATTATCTATAAGTTAGATGTATTTACTTATGCATTATATTATATAAATATGTATTACATTTAAAGTGAATTAGAAGAAGGAAAGGATGGTCTTGTTTGTAAAGGAGAAAGAATGTTAAGAATATAGTATTATGTAAGTAAAGAAAAGGAAACACATAACCTAAAAGTATTCTAATAAGTTATAAAGGAAAATTAAGAAAAATGAGAATCTAATAAAATGTTTACCTGTTATGTGAATGCAGGATATTTATAATGAAAAAGATTATCTCATTGGTATAATGATACAAAACATATTAAACTGGATAAGCCCATATTATTTTTTGGAAGTCACATCTTTAGAAAAAAGCTGTTTTTTGCTTCTTCTTGATATCTGACTAGTTTTCTTTTTCTGAGGATCTTTTAGGAGTGGAAGATATCCGATCTGTATCTTCTGAAAGAGAAATGATGTTATTATTTTTAATAAAAGAGAGTGTTTCTTCAGTGGTGGAAAAAGTTCTAGTGCCAGAAGAGAAATCAAGTCTTATTCTTGCAGAGAAAATAAACTGAGCTTTAATGTTGTTCTGTTTAAGATGTTTAATTAATGGCCAGGTTTTCTTTCTACATTCCATAGTCATGGATGAATAATCATTGTCAAATCTATTGGGGCTTTTGACCAAGCAGTCTTAATTATCAGTCCGTTGAATAAGTTTAGTTGTAATATTAGAAGTAGATATTTTCCCAAATGATATGTGTGCTCTTTCTATTCCATATGAGAAACTTTATTTTTAAGTTAAGGACATTGGGAATCCAAGTTGTTAAAATAGATACATATCATCACCTTCTGTCTTTTCAGGCAAGACAAATATTCTTATGTTATTCCCTCTCTCTCAATTTTCCTTATCATCAAGTTTCTCCATCAAACAGGAACTATGAATTTTTAGTGTTTCTGTTTTAAGGTCATTCTCTTTCAGTCTCTTATCAATACTAAATCATGTACATTCAATATCTGAAACTTTAGATTCTAGCTTTTGAAATAAGTCTTTAAAGATATTAGTTTGTCTGAGATAGTTTTCGTTGACTACTTGAAGGCTTTCTTGAAATCTGTCTGTTTTGATTAATTCTTGAAGTGTTGTTGGCACCATGTGTAATTCCTTCTTAACGGCAGAATCTGAATGAGTGTTCTTTGAGTTACTCATCTTTCAGAAAATGAGAATAAAAATCCCCTTGTTTAATTTGACAGGAAATTTACAACAAAAATAAACAAACTTTAAGATATAATACAGAATATACTTAGACAAATGTTGTTTATCAAAAATATAAAGATTTAATAAATGTTCCTGTCAGAAATTATAATATACTGCAGAGCTCTGAAAACTTAGTACCATCTTGGCTCTGCCCACATGGGTGTTTTCTTGATGTAGCCTATGGTCAGAAATTGCTGCCTTGCAATTTGGTCAGCCCTCAGGGTTTCCTTCCTGGCCTAGATATGGCTGGGAGTAGGAGCTGATATCTGAAATACAAGGGGGTGATATCATCATGTCTTGGGCTTGTATTGTCATGAAGAATGTATTGACTAAAAAAAAGAAAAAAAGAAACTTCCCTGCACTGAGGCTATTTGCAGGTGTGGTTTTAATGACAGAAAGCAGGTAGACTCATTGTCATTGCTTAAGTTTATTAAAAAACAAAAAAAAACTAACAGAACATCAGGAGTGAAAGGGATTTTTAATATTACCCAAACCCACAACTGCAAGAATTCTGTACAAAGCTGTATGATGGGAGACTAAGGTTCAACACAGGAACTTTTCAAATATAGCTTTTATAAAGTTATGAAGTTTATAGAATACCCTGGTTTTGAATTAGCAGGTATTATCCATAGGATATGGAGTCTGTTAATCACAGGTCTGCTCTATTATTCTTTAGTTAATCTAATCTTAAATGACATGCTAGAATTCTTCAATCTTTACGGGAAACAGATCACTTACTCAGACAATATCAGGACATAATGTGAAGTCCAGGATAGCTGAGACTTATGTTTTACCATCCTGCATACCTAAATATGGTATCTGGGAAGAAGTGGGCTGAAAAGTAACTGTATGAGATTTATGCACAAGCAAGGACAGGATAAAAAGTAATATTATACTCATCAACAGAGGCTAGTATGACATTTTTTTTCATCAGTTCATAGTTCTGAAGGGGTTTAAGACTGATGCTCATATTTGGTCTTTGTGGCCATGTCACTCAACCTCATTTTGAAAGTCAGCTGGATACCACTAAAATAATTGATACTGATTTACAACAATGTGCATATATCCTTTATTGCTATTTAATGGTAAAAAACAGATAGAATGATGGATTGTAACTTATTTTGCAACTTTGAAATAACAAAAAGACCAAAACGCAAGTGTCTGTAATTATGCAGTGATGTAACTCTTCAGTGATTTTTAGACTGAACCAAAAAATCTGAAAAAAATTGAGAGGCATGGGTGCTGGGTGCAGTATCACTGAAGGAAACAGAAGGCTGCAGGGTCCAGTAGGGACAACACACACACACACACACACACACGCACACACACACACACACGCACACACACACACACACACGTGCACGCATAGGGGGACAGAAGTGAGACATCTGGATAGTCCAGTCCACTGAGAGATGAGGCAGTTCTTAGTAGCTCCTGACACAATTATGGGGAGGCAGGGACTTATGAGTTAAGGCTAGCATCTGACACCCCTCTTCTTACCCTTTCATCTATATCATAAAGAAGGTGGTGAAGCAGATAAGCCAGACAACAGCAAACTGAGAGGGCTAGGTGGTGCAGTAAGGAAAAACAAAGGATTTGTTTGAGGAAATAATGGAACTTTGTCATTTCAGTGGGGCCATCAGACTGGCTGGCCTATGCATTTCCCTATTAAATTGATAGTGTTAACATGGCACTTGAGGGAGTACCCAAACAAACCGGCAGCATGAGATCTCATCCAGGACATTTCAATGAGTTTTGAAATGAAATCAGGGGTGGAGAGTTTCATGAGGGTGTATAGCAATCCAAAATCATTCAGGAAGACAGAACATAGCCCAGGAGTTAGTGGATAAAGCAGGAAGGGTTCTGGGACTATTTGAGTTCCCTCTTCATTTCTTTTAGATATTGCTCATAGGGATGAATTCCAAAAAGGACAGAGGGTAATTTTCATGTTATTCATTGTTTCCCCTTTCCAGATGGTAGCGCAGTTAATGGCCACTCTAAAAAGCAAGAGATCAAAGTATACTTTAGTGAATGAAGTGGTATGGGTCACGCTCTGTTTAACAGAGCCTTGCTTGGCCAAGCTCAACAATGACTCTGCATTTCAGTAACTCCCGATTCAGAAGCAAGACTGGCCTTTCCTGGGTGTACACCTAAAGGGGGAAGTTTTATTTTGACAGGGCCATACCTATGAGCAATACAGTGGCCAGGGCCACCATTAAAAAAAATTAACACATCATTACACTGGTTGTGGATGGCTTGAGAACAGTGCATTAATTAAATATTTTTTCTAGTGTTTGAAAGGAAAGAAACAATAGAAAGGGGTGTTTCTGTTTGTCCAGCTTTCCATTGAGTTGGGAGTACCCTTAGTGGGCAGTAAACAGTGGAAGCCAAGATTTATACTTTCTTGGAACTGGACATGGATACAGAAAGTTTATTTCAACTTCAAGGAGAGAAGGTAGTCAAGCTGAAAGACAAGACCATGGGCATGTTAATCAGGGAAACTTTAGGGTTAAGGAGGTGATACAGGAGTTGGGTGAACTGAGCTTTGCATGCCAAACAGTTGTCATGGGATGAGACTTCAACAGGTCATTTACAAAGTTATTTTAAGTATCCAGGCGCAAGCATAATTGGGTGATGGTATCAAAATTAGTTAGAAAGAATAAAGATATTTGAGTGGACTTTATCATTTTAATAAACCATCTAATAAACGCATCCTTTTGACAAGGGGACTGGAGTCCTCAAAAGAGCTACAGATTTACATGGATACAGCT
Source organism: Protopterus annectens (assembly GCF_019279795.1). Taxonomy (NCBI): domain Eukaryota; kingdom Metazoa; phylum Chordata; order Ceratodontiformes; family Protopteridae; genus Protopterus; species Protopterus annectens. The sequence continues at coordinate 229,709,184 of NC_056726.1, read as the reverse complement.
GGAGTCTAGGCTGTGTAATACAATGGTGAGAAAGTAGACTCGTGTCAGTGGGTCCTTTTCTGTACATAATTAGTAAAACCTTGACAAGTCAGGGCATTGAAGGGAAAAATATGTTAGTCATTCATTTAGGCTAGGTAAAGGCTTCAGATTTAGCATCTGAAGGAAGAATGACTGAGGTAATAAAGAGGGTGAGGGGAAGGGCATCTAATGCCTTTTTCCTCATTCATTGGATAGGAAAGGGTGGTTTGTCAGAGTTTCTGTTGTTGTATGAGATGCCTTACAGGTGTTTTCTTTTGTAAGCAGCAACAATAATGTCTTTTTGCAGCATTTATTTAGTTTTTAAGTGGCTAAGTGAGATGTAGAGAGGTATGGGGATCAGTATTTAGGCCATGACCCAACTGTCTGGGAAGATTTTTTGGCAGAGATGCAGACATTTAATATGAAACCAGTTGATGATTATGTTAAATAAGGTAAGGGCAACATGAGGCAGTCCTCAGTTTTTGATGATATATTTGAGGGAGTGCCCCAAGTATAGATTTCTGTCTAGAATCACTAAGGATTTGGTGTTGATTCAGCAGAGGTTCCAGGTACTGCTTTGATATGGTCCTTCACATGGGGCTAAAGTGGGTCCTGCATTAGACTTCTCTATGCTTGAGCACTGGGATTTTGAAGATCATGATCTGAGAGAGGTAGGAGGGATTGTATAATACACCCTAGTAACACTCAGCTGTATTTCTTTAGTTCTTATTTTTGCAGGCTGTTGCATCCTCATTATGAGTTAGTAGGTTAATTTCTTATGAAGCAAAGGGAAGACAGTCTGTCTTTGACAGCCTAGTGGGCAGAAAAAAGGATATCCCTTTTGACTAAGAAGTGGAGGGCCTTCTTTTCCCTCCCTTCCTATCATCTGTTGTATACAGAGTGAGCAGTGGCATACCCCACTCTTGGAGGAGTTTTGCAGTAGGCTAGTGAGCAGTAGTATACTACTAACTAATGTTGTTATTTACATAGTTTTGAGATTAACATTCTGCCATGTCATCAGATCTTGGAGATCCTAAAGGTTGTTCATAGTTTGGCTAAGGCATGGACATTTCCAAACATGCTAGAATAGTAATAGTTATACTGCAAATAACGTGGAGTAACTCTGCTACTATGCAGGTTTTTTGCTGAAAATACACAGAACGTTTGTGATAATTTAACCGTAGTAATCTCATTTTGAAAGTGTTCTGCATCATACACTGTGAAGGGGGGTCATAATGGTTTCTACAGGATGTACATTATGTGTATACTTTGAATAACCTTTGTGAATGGACAGCAAAGGCAATGTGGTAGGGCTGTTCTTGAATTTAGAAAAGTTACCCCAAAGTGTACACACAGTGTACACCTACTGTTAACCTTTATCAATCCCCCATGTGTCTTTGTTTTTTTATTGTTAGTGAGTGTTTATTATATGCATGACTGCCAAAAATTAGAATTGTTATGTATTTACTTATTTTGGAGTTGTTAAACGGGTAAGGGGGTGTCTCATCATAAGTTTGAGGACTGTAAGTATATTACTCAGAATAATGAAACTATAAGTTTGATTATGTGTTCTGTATACTAAGTTCAAAAATAGCTAAATATGCCCACATAATTTTCCTTTCTTAAAATACAGTAATCTCAAAGACAGTAAATTTAGTATATAAGAAATGGTGGGTGTGCCTGGTATAACCATATATTTTGGGGGATACAGGTGGGCTTGCCTTCTGTAAAAATGCTTTTTTATGTAAAACAGTACAGTTTGCCATTCTTACAGAGTCTTGAGACTTACATTATGTGACTTTCAACTTTCAAAAGGGCATAAGGTCAGTAAACTGTTATATGAATCCTTATTAAGCATAGCCCTGGATAAATGTATAATTTAGTAAAAATTCATGAAGTATAGGTGAAGGACATCAGAAAAACTGCAATACATACTTAAAAGACAGTAACTAATAGCTAACATATATTTATAAAGCAGAAGATAGTATTTTCAAACAGAATCTTTCTCTATAAAAAAGTAAAGATCACATATCAATCGTTGTTGCAATAAAGAGATATAAAGAGTTAAAGGAGGCAAACATTGAAACAGATAAATTAATTTGAAAGTATGAACTCAGATGTATGATAGCCACAGTGTGGGAAATAGAGAAACCAAAGCATTAGGGAAAGATAAAGTAGGGAACAAAGAAGGCAAAGCATTAGGGAAAGATAAAGTAGGGTACAAAGAAGACAAAGCTTTAGGGAAAGATAAAGTAGGGTACAAAGAAGACAAAGCATTAGGGAAAGAAAAAGTAGGGAAAAAAGAAGACAAAGCATTGGGAAAGATAAAGTAGGGTACAAAGAAGACAAAGCTTTAGGGAAAGATAAAGTAGGGTACAAAGAAGACAAATCATTGGGAAAGATAAAGTAAGGTACAAAGAAGACAAAGCATTAGGGAAAGATAAAGTAGGGAACAAAGAAGGCAAAGCATTAGGGAAAGATAAAGTAGGGTACAAAGAAGACAAAGCTTTAGGGAAAGAAAATGTAGGGAACAAAGAAGACAAAGCATTAGGGAAAGATAAAGTAGGGAACAAAGAAGACAAAGCATTAGGGAAAGATAAAGTAGGGAACAAAGAAGGGAAAGCATTAGGGAAAGATAAAGTAGGGAAAAAGAAGACAAATCATTAGGGAAAGATAAAGTAGGGAACAAAGAAGACAAAGGATTAGGGAAAAATAAAGTAGGGAACAAAGAAGGGAAAGCATTAGGGAAAGATAAAGTAGGGAACAAAGAAGACAAATCATTAGGGAAAGATAAAGTAGGGAACAAAGAAGACAAAGCATTAGGGAAATATAAAGTAGGGAACAAAGAAGGGAAAGCATTAGGGAAAGATAAAGTAGGGAACAAAGAAGACAAATCATTAGGGAAAGATAAAGTAGGGAACAAAGAAGACAAAGCATTAGGGAAAGATAAAGTAGGGAACAAAGAAGGGAAAGCGTTAGGGAAAGATAAAGTAGGGAACAAAGAAGGGAAAGCATTAGGGAAAGATAAAGTAGGGAACAAAGAAGACAAATCATTAGGGAAAGATAAAGTAGGGAACAAAGAAGACAAAGCATTAGGGAAAGATAAAGTAGGGAACAAAGAAGACAAATCATTAGGGAAAGATAAAGTAGGGAACAAAAAAGACAAATCATTAGGGAAAGATAAAGTAGGGAACAAAGAAGACAAAGCATTAGGGAAAGATAAAGTAGGGAACAAAGAAGGGAAAGCATTAGGGAAAGATAAAGTAGGGAACAAAGAAGGGAAAGCGTTAGGGAAAGATAAAGTAGGGAACAAAGAAGGGAAAGCATTAGGGAAAGATAAAGTAGGGTATAACTGCACGGTTAAGAAATTTCAAAGCATTTCCACTTATCAGAGCTAGTACAGTGGGCAAAGAGAAAATTTATGGAGTGAGAATTTTATTTTATCTTTTTTTTTTTCAATTTAATGTCATTAGCAGAGAGTTTCATAATGCAGGTGAAAATCTAGAGAAAGTACTGCATGGCGTTGGTCATATTTAACTGTTAGATTATTGACTGGATTGCTAAAATTACTTTTTTTACACTAAATGTCCTGTCTAATACTAAGAAGGCATAAATCCTATTTTTTTTAACTGGTCAGGTAAAACAATATGCTCACTGCTGTCCACTAGTTCTTTAAAATGCAAAGGACAGTATTATTTGCCATCAGCTTGAAACATCTGACTCATTTGTTTGCAGATTTGACTTTCAAATATGATGATGCAGTGTGATTAGAATAACCAAGAACATGTTTTAAACTCATTGGCATTTAAACATAGTTATTCATATCTGTCAGGACAATTATTAAAGCTAAAATGGATAATCTGTCAAAGAATAATGTCTGAAACATCTTTTGTTATTGACATGAAAAATGCTGGACATGTAGACGACCAGCTTTTCATCGATTGTCAGAGACTGTACTGAATACTTGAATAACACTGCTTGAAATACTGTCAGTCACAAAGAAAAAAGTGCCAGTAATTATTATAACCTCACACTGTTTAAACTTTTATGGTTTTGTTTGCTTAAAAGATTATTTAATAAGTGACTATACGTGTCAAAATCATTAAAGTGGTGTTTAGTCATAAATCTCATACAACTGGAGGTACAGGTTTTGAAACAAATATTTCTGGGAATTAATGTCCTTTGAATAAAATATTGAATAATATTTTTGAAATGTTCCATTTTCTTACCAATGGGAATATGCTAATTTCCTGTCATTCAGCCCAGTGTTTTCACTGTGGATGCTTGTAGGTAGTTTCTCTTCTTTGTATTCATCTCTATTATGTTAAGTTAGGACATATGCTCATACAAATTAGATGATAAATAAATCATGATTAACAAAACTACATTAAACATTTGTTTCTTTTTTTTTAGCCTCACATATCTCTTATATCAGATGTGTGCTGGCAGGCTAAAGGTAAAATAAGAAGGGGAGGTTTGGTGAATTCTGCCAACTAGTGTTTAGATTCTGCTGCCCAAATCCTCCCTCATTTGAATGGCAATCAGGATGTCTTTTCCAGCCTGCCCAAACTGTCTGTATTTAGTTTCTACTTTACATCAGTAAATATTGTAATTACTGTATTCTCTCTATAATGTGGAAAATCAGTAATTCTCTATCTAAATACCATTCCAGGGAATGGTTTCTTAAATCATTCCAAAAACAGCTTGCAATGCAACAATGCATACTGGCAACATATTTCACCACAAACACCCAGTATCATTGTATCATTGTACCCAGTATCATTGTACCTGATGATTAAAGCCTGGCATTAAACAGCATGATGTTTATTAGCTAATTACATACATAACCTACACGGACTGACTGAAAACCCTGTCACTATATTTAGTACTCTGATGGACAAACAGTACACCAGCAAGTCAAATGGCATCAGAACTACTCACTCTAGGTATCTAAACCTTTTCTGCAACATCAACAGAATAGTTTGGAGGGATCATGCCTAAGATACTGCTACTCTGGAACAGACTCCCCATACTCATAAAACAAAACTCACCTCTGACCATATTCAAGTGCAACTTGGGTCTTTGAATGGAAAACAGAGAATTTACTCCAGGATTCTCTCTTGGACTACTAATGGACAAATGATTTATCCCATTCATGGGTCCCCCTCAAATTATCCCTGGTATTGAATCCAGTTATTCTCAATAGGGGTGATGAGATCATAGGAGGTTACTAGGCTAATAGCTACAGGGCCCTTAAAAGCCTAGCCAAGTTCAGCCCGAGTTCCCAAACGTGTCTGGTTCAAGCAGACACTAAAATCAGCAACTACTGCCCTTGTCAAGAAAGAACACAGGTGGAACCCCTGGCTTGACTTTCCAGTTATCCATCTAGTCATCCAAATTATGCTTAGAAAGGGCCAATGATGGGCTTTGTTTAACATGAATAGGAAGCTTATTCTAAAAGTGGGGCAACCTCTGTGAGACAACTGTGTCCCTCCAGCAAGTTCTGTTGATATCACGTACCAGGTTAAGGTCCAGTTGAGCAAGTGACCCATGTGCCATTCGACTTGCAGATGTGCAGCATTTCCATTAAAGCTGGGACAGAGATTTCTCTACATACAAGGCACAGGTGGCCTCTGAGCAGTCTCTAAGATATAGAGTAAAGTGACAATGATTTAAATCTATCCGCATAAGGCAGATCTTAAAGACACTGAATTTTCTTTGTAAGGAGCCTTTGTTGTCTCTACAAATGATGCAGGTGTTTGAAAAAGAACATACCAAAGGGAACATTGTACTCTATCATTGGCCTGATGAGGGAAAAGTACAGGGGGGTTATAACCTCTTTTTTTTCTGCAGGCAATGCCCTTACTTATGACATGATCAATAGAAAATTCCTTCTTACCACTGTGGAGACATGGTGATTAAAATAAAGGTGGCTGTCAACCTGTTTCTCTCTCCACTGACTGTGTGCTTAGGGCACTGCTATTGATACTGACATGGTAATTTGCAGGAGCATCACCATTGTGAAGCTGATGATAATGCATTGTTTTGCATTAAGTTCAAGACCATGTCTATGGCATCAGTCACTAGCCTGGTTAAGACCTTCTTGGAGGATGTTGACATTGTTAGGAGTTTCAATGATTGCTCACAGTATGCAGTCATCAGCAAACTTTGCCATCCACAGTCCTTTAGTTTTTGCCTGAACTTCGTAAAATTAGATTCCAAACAATAGGGGTCCCAGAAGTGACCCCCTGTGGAACTCCAGTGGTTACAGGTCTGCTGGAAGAGGTGGAGTCCCCTATTTTGACTGTATGAGTTCTATCAGAGACCCAGTTTGAAACCCACCTGACAATATATGGGTTGATACCCAGCTGGGTGAGTTTATCAATGATAAGATTGTAATTGACTATGGAGAATTTTTTTAGTCTTGTGTTTGCTAAAGGGGGGGGGGGGTCTTGTGTTATAGTTTCTTCTAGCAAGACTGATTTGTGGTCAGATTTCACCAAGGAAGGCCACGTACTGGGGGTGGTGCAGCAGTCCCCCATGTTGGCGAGCACCAGGTCCAAGATGTTTGAGCCCCTTGTGCATGTATCAACCAGCTGGTCCAGGGCACTGAAGTTAATGAAGTCCAGGAAACTTTTGTCAAGTGAGTCAGAACATGTATAATTTACCCAGTCTATGGTCGGGTAATTAAAGTCATCAAAAACCAGGGAGTGTTGTTGAATCTTGATTGACTCAAGTAAATCCAAGTAGGCTGATACATGGAGGGGGTTCCTATAGCTGCAAATGACCTGAAAAGAGGTCATAACTAGTCAACTGCATTGGAAGTAATTCAAGGGAATCATGCTTTTTAACCAGTATAGAAGTGTATTTATCTTTAATGAATATTGATATACCACCTCCATTAGTTCTCATGCCTTCAGTTTGTGGCCTGTACATGTGAAAAGAAATGTAACCTGGTACAGCTGGTATGTTCTCTGCAGTCTTAAACAAGGTCTCAGTGACTGCACACATGTCAGCATCTTCCAGGGTGAGGACTGCTTGTAATGAGTGCATTTTCTGGTTTATACTCCAAGCATTTACCAGCATAACCTTGAGGATGTAGTTACTGCATATTTTTAAGTTGAGAATTTTGTTCCTGTGACAATGTATAAAAAGGGCACTATAGGGATGGTAAGAGCCTTAGCTAGTAACCGAAATCCCAAGGGTGACAAATGAAGACCATCTCTGGCAAAGCATCGAGGACTGTCAACCATGTCATCCCAGGCTGACATGGTCGGCATATAATTAGATTTATGGACCATGGGAAAGGTAAGGCCAATCTAACATCAAATGGGATAGGGTAATTCAAGCACCCAAAGGGAAATTAGTGAGATTTAAAAATGTCCTGCAACAGAAGTTAGCCTTGTACCTACCTATGTCATTTGTAATATTCTGCATAGATGTATCACCACATTCATAATTTCAATATGCAAACACCCACCACTAGCTAGACTACTTCTAATATTCTATCTTGGCCAGCCAAATTGCTGTCAAAAAACAGGACCATATGTAGAAAATCTGCTCTCCTGTTCTGTGAAGATGCTGAGTTTTGCCAACAATTTAACTTACCGCTCTTTTAAATTATGTAGTATAGTCTGTTGACAAAGTATTATAAGAATGAGAGCTCCTACATAAAAACTTTGAAAATAAATAAAACAAATATTAAATCAATGCTTCAGTTTCTGAAACTAACACAATTGCCATAACATTCTACAGATATTTAAGTTTTTTATGGCCTAAGCACTATAATGAAAATAGTAGTTCTGACTTCAAAAAAAGCTAACATTTTTAGAAAAATACAACATAAACATAGTGAAACATGAAGCAATACCACGGTATATATCTCAACATTTGTTTTAGTCATGCTGAAGTAAAACAGACAGCATTACATCTCAGCAATGTATATCCTGCCTAGACTTGGGGAGATAATGCATATAAATAGCCATGAAAATTAATATAGTAGAAATATATATTCGCTTATTAAGTAATACAGTAAATTTTATTTTAAAAGCTAGAGCGTACTACCAGGAAAGGGGGAGGGGTGGCTGTTCTCCATAAAACCAGCCTAAATGTTAGTCTAGACAACCTTCAACCACATATATTTAACAAAGCAGAAATTATGATTTCCAAACTACAAATAAATAAAAAAATGTATAAACATAGTATGTGTCTATATTCCCCCAGGTAATAACTCAGGGACCCTAGAAGACTTCCTGTACTGGCTATCCAGTGCCTACCCCCAAGAGACCATTGTTCTAGGGGACCTCAATATAGATTGGAATACACTGCACTGCAGAGACCACAACCACCCACATAAACCTACATGGTTTTATACAAACTATAACCTCCCTTACCAGGATCAGCAAGCCTAACAACATAAAGAGAATATCCTAGACTGGATACTAATTACTAGCCCTCACCACATGTACAAATCAGGTACTCCCCTGTAGATCTAAGCGATCATTTCTTAACGTATACTATTAGGCATAAAGTTGAATGTCCACCTCTAACCACCTATAAAACAATAAGTAATAGCAAAAACTTCAACCTTAATAAATTCTTAGAAAAAAATTAAATTATGCAATTGGTCAGTTTTAAAACAACTACCACTAGATGAGGCAGTAACATACTTTAATAACACATTCCTGGCCATCCTTGACAACCATGCACCTGCACGCTCTATTAGAATTAAAACAAAAATTTCCCCCTGGCTCACTAAAGAAACCAAACTAAAGATCATCCAAAGACATAATGCCTGGAACACCTGGCGCTCCTCTATAGCCCCACAAGATCAACTCAAATTTTGGCAATATAAGAATGATACAAAAAAATCCGTATTACTAGATAAAAAAACTATTTCTGCCATCTACAGCAGAAACACCACAACAAGCCGCAGAAGTTCTGGACAGGTATTAACAAACTCCTCCACCGAGGGCAACCCACAACTCTAATCCCCTCAGCCCAACCCAAATATCACCAGAGTCCATTGCCAACACCTTCAACAGTTTCTTTACAGAAATCATCCAGGCCCTTGCTAACAAACTTAAACCCACTTGTCCTAATGCTGAAACCCCTAAACCCAGTGAAATTCCCTCCTTCAGCCTCCAAAACGTGCCCTAATTAAAAAAACTCTAAACAACCACCCTTTCAGCTGACTTCCTCCCTACAGACAACCTGCAAAAAGCTCCTGATGTTATAGCATTCCCTGTCTCTATTTTGATAAACAGAACCATAACTGAAGCCTCTATCCCCTCTATCTGGAAAATATCACATGTCATACCACTCCACAAAGGAGACAGTTCCATTTAGCTGTCAAACTATAGACCAATAGCTATCCTTTCCCCTCTGGCTAAAATTCTGGAAAAGTGTATCCATAAACAACTCTTACAATACCTTATTAAAAATAATCTTCTGGCCAACTCCCAGCATGGATTTTCTAATGTCATAAATTCCAACTGTAACAACAACAAACTATCTTCTGCCCTGTTTCTCGATCTTTCCATGGCCTTCAACATGGTTAACCACCAGCTATTCTTACTTATCCTAAAGAAAATATCCCTAAACAGCCATGTCATACAATGGTTTCTATCGTATCTTAGCGGAAGACAGCAGGCTGTCCTTGGCAGGACAAACTCTCCACCCTTCTCCGCATTACCCTTGGTGTCCCTCAAGGCTCCATATTAGCTCCCCTTCTTTTCTCCCTCTTTATCAATGACATCCAAACTGTAATCCCAGATGCAACATGTATACAATATGCCAATGACTCCACCCTGATTTGCTCAGCCTCTATCCCTACAGATCTCCTTAGTTTAACACAGAAAACATTTAATACAGTGGAAAACTGGATCTCTAATCAACACCTGATATTAAACCCTAATAAAACAAAGCTATTGCTCTTCTCCCCTAATCGCAAATCCTCTCAATCTTCAGGTCTCAATTTCACCGGGTATGTATACCAAACTTCTGGGTGTTATAATAGACAACAGCCTCAAATATGATATGCATGTAAACCAAACTATTAAAACCATTAATAAAAAACTTGGCTCCCTATACAAAAACAAACCCTTTCTTACCTCTCTAGCTAGGACTGCCATTGCCCGTACCCATCTGCTTTCAGCTCTACTCTATGGGCAGGATTCACAAAACCTCTGTGTAAGAGTTAATATGTCTTACACAGAGGCTGCAGTTAAACGGTGTGACGTCAGCATGCCATGCATATTCATGAGGGCATGCTGAATCACACCCTAGGCTAACACGGTCTGTGTAGGAAAGTAGGGGGCATGTCTGCATGGCGAGTTCTGCAAAGGGACACGCCCCCAAAAGAGTCAGAGTCCTGAAAGTAAACTCCCATGAGCGAGTCCACGGAAATGTCAAGTAACACAACACCACACATGCCCCACAGACTATAAACCCAACTGTAATGTAAAACGTAAAAATAACAGTTTAATTTTTTTTTTTTATAATTTCAAAAATGTTTGCCCGTAGTTGCGCTCATTTGCGCGGGTGTGCCCTCCGCTCAGCGACAGTTAGCAGTCATTGAAAAGCATATAAGATCTAAATATGCAAATTAAGCCAAGTAGCAATAGCGTAGCGGTAGAGACATTGGCCAAAGAAGAGGTAGTCACGGTTCGAGCACCAACATCATTTTCTATTTTTAGTGAAATAAGCATGAAACAATCCCCTGACATATATGTTTATATATATAACTATAATTTAAGTAAAATGTAATGAAATGAGCCATGTATTTTTGGAGAAATCTGACACAATAAAATAAAAAAAATTTTATAAGTGCCCATAGCTGAGCAGCGCTCTAACAAGCTGAGTATGACTGCCCGCAGATGAGCAGAGGTTTAACAGGTGTAATATGAGTGCCCGGAGTTTAGCAGTGCTTTATCAAGTGTAAAATGTGTGCCCATAGCTGAGCAATACTTCACACAGCGTAATATGCGTGCTCATATCCAAATAACGTGTTACCCAGCGTAAGCCATTTGCACAGAGCTGCGCAGCACGCCAACTGGCTTACCGATGAGCAACGTTGAGCAAGCTGTATCAAAACCGCCTTTACACAGACACACCTTCTAGCCTGTCTAGACAGTAGTAAAATAAAAAAAAGCAATGGCCAGGCTCGAACCCAGGATACTGTGCACCACAGTCAAAGTACTAAACCACTAAGCCATGACAGTTGTACTGAGAAATGCAGTATTAGCATATATACAGGAATGAATGGAAATAGAAGCATGACAAAGCAGGTTTTTTTAAGCTGATACACTTCCAAAATGGCCAATCACAGATAAGTGCGGGAAAACCGGCATATGTAAGCCCCGTAGGTGGGAATACACAGCATAACTGATTGTGGAACCCATTTGCAGTCAGGATGGCAGGTCTAGGAGAGGGCAGTCACTTCCAAGCACAGAGGTGGGGTGTTGAGGAGTCCAAATATATGGTTTGGCTCCTAGTCCATGATCATGATGCTCAACTCATGCAGGGCCAGGTTCCCTGGGGTGCATACAAGGCAGAGGCGTGGAACCGGTAGGCACATGATCTCACCAGTGCCACAGGCATCCCAAGGACTGGTGAACAGGTCCGTCACCACCATGCAGACCTGAAGAGACGTAAGCAGGACCAACTGAACCGTTGGATCCAGGAGGCCCAGCAAATGCCCAACGCCCCACTACTGAGTAAGTATCCATGTAATTAAGTATGTAAGAAATTTATCTTAGCCTATATTATGGAGATGTATGTTCCAATATTACTTCATTTATATCACAGCTGCAGGTGTCCGTTCTATGAATCGTCGAGCCTATGCTGATAGGCTGGTGCGGTTGTGCCACCAGGCAAGTTAGCAATTATTTTGATGGAATTGTTATAGATTATAAGTGAGACAACTTGTAAAACAGTTCAGTGTAGTCACATATTAATAAAGTTCAAATAAGCCTAGAAGAAAGATTCTGCTAGTACTGTATGATTAGATAAGTGATGCAGCCTGTAATCCAGAAATAAACATTAAATAAGTGTCAAACAGAGATTCTTCACCTGTATTGTAATATCAGATAACCGTTTCAGCCTGAAAAACACTGGTGAACAATCTACACAGGATAGACATGTGTCAAATACCCCTTTTAAAATCTGCCATATGAAATAAGTGAGTCTGTTGGAAAGGACTGTTGTAACAAGTAAGAAATGTTAATAACGCCTAGAATTCAGTACCATCATGAATTGTAAAAATAAAACAGTGAGAGTGTGAGAAAGAGGTATGAATCGACCAAGAAAGCTGTAATAAGTCTGGAATAAAGTTATACTGCAGTCAGTATATTATGAAATGAATGAGACAGCCACAATCAAAGAGTGAAATGGGTTTAAGAAAGTACTGAACCTGGAATGTGTCTGTCCCACAATTTGGATATGTTGCTGTACCCTTTCAATATGGAGATAGTATAGTTGTATGAAATACTGAACATCCACAGTTATCTAGAGCCATATAAATCAAATGTAGCAGGATGCTGTACCTGAACAGAGCCAGATATGAACATGTATGAATAAAAATGGAATGTATATTAATGTAGCAGTAACATTCCCACCATCAACATTCCCAAGGTTACATATAGAAAACTGTACTAAGACATGTAGGGTATATATATCTGCAGCTACTAGAAATGTACAGCATATGTATAGGTAGTTTAAGTTGTTAATGTAATATTTCTTCACCCTACCCTATTTCACAAATAATGCCATTCCACACCAAACTGGGTATGTGTATTCACAATTAATTCCCATGGACATTTGTCCTGTTGGTTCATACATATCTGCATGTACGTTGATGCATGTGTCCTGTTCACATATCTAAACCTGATGGCCTGTTGCCATCAATCAACCCTGCATGCTGTTGGATTGTGTACTGTTGTTCTAAATATGCATGTGTTATGCTTGCTGTTCAATGTTTGGAATTCATAGGTGCTTGGTTAATGGGAATACTGATGCATGCTGTTACAACTAATTTTGAATGGTGTTGTTTGTTACTAACCCAAAATGTCATAAACTACTGCTAAACATAGAACAAGAAGGAAGGCGGGTTCCAGCAGACCCACCTCTCCCACCTCAGCTGGCGAGTGCACCTGGTGCTAGTGCCCAGGCCGGAACCTCCTCCGGTGGCCCTGTGCCACCTTTGGGTGGAAGCGCTGCAGGGGATGGGGCTCATCCCCTTTCTGCAAGCGTGGCCAGAGGAGAACGTCCACTCACCCTCCAAAGTGTCCGGTCTGTGGTGCGTAGCGAGATCAGGCATTCTGTGCTTGAACCCCTACGTCAGCTTGAGGCATGGGTGGTGCAGCCCCCAAAAACAGCCCCATCCTGGGCAGTGAAGGTGCAGTGGTAACTGCCCATGGGTGGGGATCTCAGTTCCACAGTTGCCATCTGTGGGCTCATGGGCTCGTGATATCCAAACATCTGTCCCCGTCAATTGTTTCCCCCCCACATGTGTCATACTCTGCCCCTGTATGCGTCTTGTTTGTCTTGTCTGTTAACCTCCCCAACCTACCTCCCCAAATATACCTACTTCCTGTACCTCACATTCCACTCTCACCTGAAAAAAAAAATAAAAAAAGGGCACTCGGTTCCCACAAAAAAATTGCGCCCCATATATAGCTGCCCATTTTGCAAACATGTCTGCTGGACATGTGGACTGGTAATTACAATTGGCTGTACAATATATTTTGTTGTCCTCACCCCTCTCTCAGGGGTGGAAGGTTTCAAATTTCACACTAAATTATACACATATGCACAGCTGTTGCTGATAAAGAAATGGGCAGCTATGGGCCTTTCCTACATCCTTCCTGCAAATCCCGAGCTTGTTTTCCTACTGTCCTACCCTCTTTGTGCCCCCTTTTTCACCACTTTTCTTTAAAAGAAATCAGTGCGGGTGTGCGTGTGAGAGTAAGCACTTTTAAGCAGTAGTCAGCGGGTGTGCACTTGTGTGCGCTTAGCTAAGCGTGTGTGCGCGAAGCTTAGCAACAGTGCGCATGCGTGAGCACCGCGCAAACCAGCGCTAACCCGCTTACAACTGCTTAAAAGTGCCTTAGTCACTCTGAATGACAAGGCCTGTAATCTGCTCAGCAGCAAAATAAAATTCCTCTGTCAGTCTCGAACCCAGGACCTTGGAAACACTAGTCTGCATGACTTACCACTAAGCCATGATTGATATACAAGAACTTGGTGCTGAAAGCAATATATCATGAAATAAAAGGACAGAATGTAAAGGGAATATAGGAAGGCTATTACACAAAGCTTGTTTCTTGTATCTTTACTGGCAATTCTTGTGGCAATGTATTACATTAGTGTGATAAGAGAAACAGCCATGCTAGTAGGTAATAATGTGACAGTAGCACCTTGCAAACCCCACACACTATCAGAGCAGGATAAACACCACCATATTTGAATAGGTAAGAGACCAGACGACCCAGCTGTGACTGATTTACAGGGATGTTCCTGAATTGCAAACAAATGTTAACTGTGCCCCACTGACTCCCTGTGAAATGTACCAACAGTAGGCAGAAAGGTGGGGAATCCAATGTAATGGTAACTGTCAATAAGTTAAAGTAGACACTACTTGCAAGTCAGAAATGGTGTAGTAATACATATGCTCAAAATACCCCACAGTCACAACTGCAGAATACCTGAAATATATCACGGGTGTATCCCACTGATACATACCATTCCCTGAGGCTGCTCAAATATGCACCTGAGAGTATCTGAGGCCTGCAAGTGTCAGAAACTCACAGGCATATCAGCCTGTCTGCTGTCACACACTGTGTGAATAGCTGTAGAATTGCTTCCACAAGCACACCCTCATGTAGGAGTACAACCCAGAAATATCAAAGGATGTAGCCATCTAATAAAATAAGGACAGTATAGCAGTTTACAAGCACTGCATGTGCCTGATATTCATAACTGTTAGTACAAAGTACAAGGCCCCACTACTGCTCAGCAGCAAAATAAGATACCATTGTAGGTGTCAAACCCCACACCTTGGCCTTACCAGACTGCATGCAGTACCCCCAAACCACACCAAACATATAAGAAATTGCTGCTGAAAGAAATATATCATGCATTACAAGGACTGAATGCAATTGGAAAATAGGAGAGCCATAGCAACACATTCCAGTAGACACATAGCAGGCCTTCAAGGAGTGTATGTAAAGGCTAAATAGTGAAGCCATAGCAACAAATTGCAAGAGCTACTGTTGTATACCAGTTAATCCACAAGTCCCACAGGAAAGTGCATACTCCCATGTAAACAGTATTAGTATTATTAGGTGTGAGTTAACGTACACACTGAGAAGAATGAACTGGAAGAAGCAACAGTCAGGTTTCAGTACAACATGCATTTCAGTGCCTACAACACAGCCTTAGATATGAGAGACATACCAACCTTTTGACTCACAGAACAGTGTCCACAGCAAACCAGCATGGTCCCCACCTTGAAAAACTGAAAGGGCTACGCCTACCTAACCTAACATTTTATAGCACTGTCCTGACATCACAGTGAGAACTGCAATTACCACATAGCAGGCTGCATGCAATTAGTAAATGCTGGCTAACAATTGGTGCAGAGGCCATCACATGCACATGTGCAGATACCTACAAAAGCAGCCTTTACTCCCAGTCCACACATGCAATAATATCATTGCAGCAACTGGAGGGACAGAGAGAGAGAGAGAGAGACAAAAAAAAAAAGAAAAAGAAATACAAATAAAAAACCATCAAGACAACAGCAAGGCAGCAAGCCAGCAGCAAGCCATACAGCAGCAAGGCAGACAGCCAGCAGCAAAGCACACAGCCAGCAGCAAGCCATACAGCAGCAAGGCAGCAAGTCAGCAGCAAGGCACACAGCCAGCAGCAAGCCAGCAGCAAGCCATACAGCAGCAAGGCAGCCAGCCAGCAGCAAGGCAGCAAGCCAGCAGCAAGCCATACAGCAGCAAGGCAGCAAGCCATACAGCAGCAAGGCAGACAGCCAGCTGCAAGGCACACAGCCAGCAGCAAGCCAGCCAGCAGCAAGGCAGACAGCCAGCAGCAAGCCAGCCAGCAGCAAGCCATCAAAAAAGCAGTCAGAAACAAAGGTAACGTACACTACATAATCTAATAATCTACATACTGTGAACCCTCCATATGTGTTAGCAGTCTGTATCTATATGTATATGAAGATGTGCATAGGGCAAGGGACATACTGCAACTGTTATTGAAGGCTGGACATACATATGTAGTTGAAGGTTGATATGTGCACATATCAATGTAAGTTTTAGTACAATGCACAATGTAGGTTGTACAGTAATGGATGTTTAGAAGTATGTTAGTGTGTGTATTTGTATGTGTAAATAAATATATATATATATATATATATATATATATATATATATATATATATATATATATATATATATATATATATATATATATAATATACATATATGTGTACATAGATAAAGAGGTATGTATAAATAGATAGACATATATAGATAGATAGAATATGTATATACATATATATGTAATAGACACATACATATCTAGATATATATAGATACATACACATATACAGACAGATATGAATGTCTAGAGATATGTATGTATATGAATCTCTCTCTCTCTCTCTCTATATATATATATATATATATATATATATATATATATACACTGAGAGAGGCACATGTGTGCAGATGTATTGCAACAGGTGGCTGGTGACAAAAGCATGGACTGAACACCAGTGTGGATACTGGAGTACCATACCTCATTCCAAAACACTATGCCATATGAGTCACCCTGTGTAACTATTTGACAGGAGCAAGTACAATCACATTACATGTGTCCCAAGGGGCAGGGTAGCATAACGCTATGCTGCCCTAGGCCCAGGGCCAATAGCATAGTACCTACCTATGTCACAATGCACACACACATGTACTCATTGCAATACCAACTATGTGAGGTGGAATGAGTGTGCCACTGACTGTGTGCAAGGTCTGTAATGGTGTGATTGCTCAGCATGACTTTGTGTCTGTCATGGTAGTATGTGTCCTTGGTGTGAGGCCAGAGAAAGCTGTGTCAGTTATTGGGATACAAACATACTACATTGTCATATGTTGTGCTGTGGTTCCCTTTATATGACTGCGGTGTAGGTAGGGGTATGGCAGCAAAGACGAGGGTGCATTACCATTGAAACTGTAACTGTGCATTGCATGCATTGCATGGGATGACAATATTCCCCATCCATTAGCTTGATACATACCCCCAGTGTGAGGTTGTGCATTGGACCTCAAACAGTGTGCCGAGTGCTGGTGTATACCAGTTTGTTGTATGGAGTGTGGCAGGGACTGTCACACAGTTGTTGGCTGAGCACTGATATGTGTTAATTTACATGTGTATCCCCTGATAGACAGACAGATGCTATATATGGCAGTTCAGTGATAGCAGTACAGTAGAGTATTATGTGTGCCATATTACTTGCTCATATATTTTTCTTTTCCTTCCAGGGCGATGGTGCATCAGCGCAACCCCTGTTATTTGGCTGCAGAGGATGAGGAGATACATCAGAGCCTGGTGTGGGATATTTCAACACTCTTTTCCTGGACCAGCCAGAACCAGCAGGAGAGGGCTGCACTGTGGCAAGACCTTGTCCGTCGGGTAAATGACATAGGCATGCATAACCAGACATATGAGCAGGTACGCCATCACTGCAGTGATTTAATTAGAAATGTCCATCAGCGTGCATCTGATATCCACAGGCAACAGCTTGCCACAGGTGGTGGGGTACCTATCCACCCCCCCTCACCAGACTGGAGGAGCTCCTCCTAAGTGTTGTGGCTCCAGCCCAACAACAACAACATCCACAGACATGTGTAATGATGGAGGCTGGAGCCACACAGCATGTGGACATGGAGTGTGCAGGTAACATGCCATATCTGTAGTTGACTGTTCTCTGCACTAGTAGTTTATGCATGTGTGAGATGTGTACTGTGTGTGTAGCTGTTATCCTGGAAATTCCTGTGCAAGATTGATATTCTCAATATCATCAGTACACCTGTGAAAGCCAACTGTTGTACTACTGTACTGTATCATACTCACAGTATCAATGGCACAGTTGTGCCCACTGACAATAACTGTCTTATTTGTTCAGGTCCCTCTGGAGTAACAGCAAGGCAGCCAATCCATGCTGGTGAGTGTGTAATAACAATACTATTAATACTAATGATAATAATAGTAATTGTGTGCATGTGCCCATGTGTGCATGTGCCCATGTGTGCATTTGTGCATGTGCCCATGTGTGCATGTGTGCATGTGCCCATGTGCGCATGTGTGCATGTCTGCATGTCTGCATGTGTGCATGTGTGAATGTGCCCGTGTGCATCTGTGGTAACATTGTATACACATTGTAAACTGTGTTTCCTGTCTTCCTCTCACAGGTTTTGGTGTTGCTCTGGTGGAGTGCAGCAGGGAACCTGAAGCCACTGCTGGGGATAGTGATAACGATGATACATGTGTAATGGCACAGGGAGGTGTGACAGGGTCTGTTGTTGGTCAGCCAATCAACAGTACACAGCAGTCAACCCCATCACTGGGCACAGTCATCCTGCCAATACATCCGTTGTCACCAATGTCCTTAGCTGAGGGACAGCATACCGTGGGCATTGACCAGGGTAATGTGGTATCAGTGGCACATGCATCCCCTCACAGCAGCCATGGCCAGAGTCCTGACATGGTACCACACAGGCAGATGTCCAGGGGTTCTTGTGGGAGCATCCGTGGTCGTACTTCCCCTGTCAGACGTGCCCACAGAGATCTTTCAACCTCAGCTATGTTCCGGGCTGTAATGCAGGCACAGGCACGTATGGAACAGTACACCAGACAGGGTCTGAGGGAGCTTAGAGCACATCGCACTGCTATGAATGACACTATGCATGACGTTGCGGCTGCCATCCGTACTGTCAGCGAGGTCATTGACAGACATTGGGGGGACACATTAGATCTGTTCCACAACTACATGTCCATGTGCCAGGGCAATGCAGGATGGTTGAGGCGTCGACGTGGACGTATGCCAGCAACATCAGCAGCTGGCAGTCGTCACGGACGACAACAAACCCGCAGCTGCTCCCATAGTGCCAGTACCAGCACCAGCAATGCTGGGTCTGTGCTGTCATCAGACCACCCTAGGAGACCATGTGCACGTGGCTCTGGACAGTCCCAGCAGGGACATGTGTCCAGTCATCAACCAACTGCTTCTAATGACAGTACCCAGTCTGGCTTAATACCTGATACTGTCCGTAGCACCCCTGCCAGGCACAGGTACCGTGTCCATGGCCAGAGACAGTGATCTGTATGAACTGGCAGGTACAGTCTGTGGCTGTCCACAAACACCCGTATATGACAGCCATGAGGTGGAACTGTGTGCATGCATACACACATGCATAATGCTAACACCTAGGGCTAACACATACACACACACACTCCACATCAACATTGCCCCATGTTGTACTGTTGTCCCTCACTAACACACACACACACACATACATGTTGACTGGATGTGTCAATGGCAGACTCGGGCATACCAAGTACACACCCTGTGCATATGCTGAAACTGTGCCACCTCCTGCAATCTGTAACACTGATGCAGGAACAGGATAGCATGGTGCTGATGCACAGGGTGACTACATAGAGCTGTAGTAATATTATCATGTTGTTAACAGTACAGTGTAATGATATCATTGTGGGTATATCCCAGCATGCCTGATGCATTCACAGTATGATTGTCATTGTAGTTTTTTATACACCACTGTTAATTACAACAGTGTAATGTCTGCACATCTTTGCATTCTGGTGGTAAGGCTGAAAACACAAACCCACCTACATAGGTAGCACAGGGGAGAAGAAAATGGAAGTAATGATACTCAATGCCAGACATGTAAACCGCAAGATGCATGCAGTCCAAACTCTACTCAGCATGGAGAATGTTGATATCTGTGCAGTAACAGAAAACAGGTTCAAGGCTCCCAAGAGCAACCTAGCACTACCAGGTTACACCTCATACCATGCTTGACAGCCCCAAAACATGGAACTAACTATGAAAGGAGGGTGAGTCTCAATAAATGTCAAGGATACCCACAACCCCAGGTTGTTGCCACAGCATGAAGCATCACAGATTATCCACGTGCAAATAACAGTGGGTAAAACTGCCTTCCAGTTCATAGCCTGCTACAGACCACCCTCCTAAACCCAGGAAACCCACTTGGCCTACTTAAGAACACATGAATATATGAAGGTGTCTCCAAACACCATTATATTGGGCAACTTCATCTATCCACACATAGACTGGGTGCATTACTGTAGCTCCAACACCCTAGGCGAAAGGTTCCTAGAATTCATAAACTCAAATGCTATGGAACAACTTGTTACCACTCCCACAAGAGGGGAAAACATACTGCACCTGATCATCACCAACATGTGGACTCTATGCTCCAGACCAGAAGTGTATCCCTCACTGTTAAGATGACACCATAGAGTAATCTCACTGTATATTCACATAGTAACCGCAGACCCTGCACAGAAAACCACATTGAAAATGTTGTGTAAAGCAAATTCCATGTATTCACATGAGGCAGGTTTCACACATGGGAACTATTTAAGGTCACAGGTACATATCTCTATGTGGCACACACATACCTCATGTGTGCATTGAAATTACTGTTATAATATATGTCATCCAATAATAAAAGCAACACCCACCACACATTGACAAACTGTGTGACAAAAACACACATGGCATTTGTAGGATTCAAACCCCTAGCTAACTATGTTATGAAACTTGAGAGAAACACATTAGAAGAGCACGCTATTCAAATTACTGGGAGGTTTCCCTTCCCCTGCTATACTTATAGGGTGCTGACATCATCAGTGTTTACAAAGAGGAATGTACATCATGTAGTGTGTTATTCCAGTTGCCAAAAGGGCCATTTCTTTCAAAGAGAATTGCACACACACTTCCGCCCCCCCCAAACACACACACACACACACACACACACTGAGCATTTACAGGATTCAAACCCCTACCTAAGTATGTTATGACACTTGAGAGAGACGCATTAGCGGAGAGCGCTATTCAAATTACTGGGAGGTTTCCCTTCCCCTGCTATACTTATGGTGTGCTGACATCATCAGTGTTTACAAAGAGGAATGTACATCATGTAGTGTGTTATTCCAGTTGCCAAAAGGGCCATTTCTTTCAAAGTGAATTGTTGACAGTGAAATTGTCCAGACACTGCAGGTAAGGCTCCCCTCAGTGTGGAATTGAATCCCAATTAATGTTAGACATAACCCCTCGCCAACCCTCTTCCAGCATAATCCAGACACATGGATGTGACATTGCAAATTCAACCCCTGGGATCTCCACTGTGTCCCTGCTTGATGGAGGCACAGCACACTAGCCTTAAACGGTGCCTTCTGTGACCTACTTTACAGAGGCACAGTAGCCTACTGTACAGGGGAGGCAGATGCCAAATACACTCTTGCTAAGCTTATGTAGTGCCTAGGGCAAACAGCCTAGTATTGACCTCTACACCCATATGTTGAAGTTTCAGATGCACAATATTTGTTGCTGATAAACTGTTTGCAGGTCTTTATTGCCATAGCTTTCCCTGTTTCTATGAACAACTTGTGTATCTGTGGAAGATGTTTGAATATGAGAGGGATCCACTATATTACTTATGTCTCTGTTGTCATTTAACTGTGTGCACTGGGCAGATTGCTGTATTGTGGGAGGTTCCTGGCTTAACACATACAAATGCCAGATATGTGTGGCCAACTGCTATACTGAGACATGGCCTAAGTTTGAGAACATGCCCAGTTCAGGCTTCCATGGCTTGTTGCCTGACATATGTCTCATTTATCAAAGTGTGTGAGCATGCCCAGTGTGACCATTCCATATGTTGAGATCTGAGGTCCACCACATTTGTGGTTGTGTGTAAACTTCAACAATATTTCACATTTATAGTTCTGTGTTGGAAGTCATGTTGTGTTCTTACTGCCCAACTGCTTTGTGTCTGAACCCAACAGGGATTATGCTGTGCCTGTAGGGTTTCCATGGGATAGTTTGCATACAGTTGTCAGCATTCTTTCATACTGACCAAACACTGTAATATCGTATAGTGTACTGGTTCAGTACTTTCACTGTGGTGGACAGTATCCTGGGTTTCAGTCCTATCACTGCTTTAAGTATTCATACTGAGCACAGCAGACTGGTTAAGGGCCAGTTGTGCAAATATGACCGTGTTGCATTTTGTTCAGCTATGGCCTACTTAAACCAGGCTTGTCCAACATTAGTAGTGTATTCCGCAACTTGGGTGGACATTGACAAACACTAGGCTATGTGCCCTAGGCCATTTCTAATGCTAGTCAGAGAGTGTGTTTGTTCTTCAACATATATTTTAACTGGAGTTTGGCATGACATTTTTCAAGGTTAGTATACTGTGCCTCTGTCTACCCGTGACATAAAAGTGATACACAGGGTAAACCTACCATCTCCCATCCACTCATCAAGATTCCTCTTGAAGAGAGTCAATGAGGGACTCTCTGGCTAACCTGGACTGGGAGTTTACTTAAGAGTGGAGGGAGCTTCTGGGTTATGGATCAATCACTACAGCATGTCCTATTTATGTCAGTGCTGAGGTTCAGGTCTCTCATGTGCATAGCTCACTGGCATTCAGATTTTCCAAGGTGCAGCATGTGCATTGATTCCAGCTTGGACATGGCTTTATACATCAGGCACAGATCGCCTCTGGGCAGGCAGTATGGTACTGTGTGGAGCTGCAGTTTGTTTAATCAGGCAACACATGGTATCTGTTAGAGACCTTTGATCCTCCTGGTGAGGTACTTTTGGGGTCTTTCCAGTTGCTGGAGGTGTCTGCTAAGGTACATTCCACAAGGGCCATTGTACTCAATTGTGTGCCTGATGCAGGATGACTGAAAAGGCACGATGACCTTTCCCTGATTTCGATGTGAATACCTGCATGATTAGGTGGGTATATGATATGTTTCTCTAACCACTACGGCCACATGGTTGTCAAATGCAAGATTTCTATCAACTTGTGTCCCCAGGTGTCTTATTACTTCTAAAGTACTTAATGGGTTAACACCTATGTGGTAATTGGTGGGCACTTACTGTTTTTCCAAAGGGGATGACTATACACTTTTCTGCATTTAGCTTGATGACATGGCTCCGGCACCAGTTGTCTGTTTCTATGAGGCCCTTTTGTAGGATGCTTGTGTCAGCTGGAGGGTCAGATATGGTGCCCAGTTTGTAGTCATCTGCAAACTTGTTCAGACACAGTCCTTCCATGTTGGCCTGTACCTATGGGAAATATATACCAAACAAGGGAGGTCCCAGGACCGAGCCTTGTGGCATGCCAGTTGTAGCTGGTTTGGAGTCTGACATGGCTGCAGCATTTCTGACCATGTCAGTTCTGTCCTTGAGCTGGTTTGCAACCCATCTACTGACATAGAGGTTTATATTTAAGCTGGTTAGCTTATCTATAATGAACAAGTGGGGTATTGTATGGAAGTCTTCTGCAAGGTCCAGATAGGCTGTGTGGACCACATTCCCCTCATCTATGGCCTTGGTAACTGTTTCAAATGAGTCAACCATGTTTAAGGGGCAGGATCTGCCCTTATGAAAGCCACACTGGGTAGGGTCCAGTGCCTGTAGGCCCCCAATATCTTTATTTCTGAGGTCCATGATGATCCTTTCCATAGCTTTGCAGACCAAGCTAGTCAGGATTCTGGGGTGATAGTTTGCAGTATCCATTCAGGCACCACCTTTGTGGAGAGGGACCACTGTTGCTCTACACTGCTCTTTGGGTACATATCCTGTGGTAAGGCTGAGATTGAGCAGTAGTTTTATTTGGTGTTCCATTCTTCTTGGAGTTCATGTTGGACGCAGCCCAGGACACCATCTGGTACCACTGATGCTGTGTGTTTTGCTTTGGAGACGCTGGCTGTTACCTAAGCATCTGCAATGTCAGGGGACCAGCACTCTGCTGGGATAGATATTTGGTGGGGGTGGGGGGGATTTTGCACTGAACCCTCACCAAGAATGATACCTCAGTACAAAGACAAAATGATCAGCTTTAACAATTGGCTCAATTACTGGTGTCATTCAAAGGGAATCCAATGTCTGTCTGCTTGGGATGACATGCTTGACAAGCCACGCTGCTTCGCAAGGGACAGCTTGAACCTGTCACCCCTGGGCTTCCGGATGTTGGCCAAGGCTCTTGCCAACCCCATAGTGCCTTTTTTTAGGCAAGGCTCAAAAGACAAACCCACCTCCCTAGAAAACACAAGTGGAAAAAAACTAAGGGTAATGCTGCTCAATGCCAGAAGTCTAAACCTTAAAATGCACACTCTCGAAGCCCTCCTCAGTATGGAGAACATCGATGTCTGTGCAGTGACTGAAACCTGGTTCAAGGCTCCTGAGAGCACCCCAGCACTACCAGGTTATACCTCATATCATGCTTTTCGGCCCCAAAACTTGGACTAAACCACAAAAGGAGGGGGAGTATCCATATTCAT